>NC_056726.1:1470544514-1470594514 GCF_019279795.1 Protopterus annectens
TATCTGTTTGTCTCTCTCTCTCTCTCTCTATATATATGTATATATATATATATATATATATATATATATATATATATATATATATATCTATATCTATATCTTTCTCTGTGTATGTATATTTATCTGTTTGTCTCTCTCTTCTCTCTCTCTATATATGTATATAATATATATATATATATATATATATATATATATATATATATATATATATATCTATATCTTTCTCTGTGTATGTATATTTATCTGCTTGTCTCTCTTTCTCTCTCTCTATATATGTATATAATATATATATATATATATATATATATATATATGTCTATATCTATATCTTTCTCTGTGTATGTATATTTATCTGTTTGTCTCTCTCTTTCTCTCTCTCTATATATGTATATAATATATATATATATATATATATATATATATATATATATATATATATATATATATATATGTCTATATCTATATCTTTCTCTGTGTATGTATATTTATCTGTTTGTCTCTCTCTTTCTCTCTCTATATATATGTATATAATATATATATATATATATATATATATATATATATATATATATATGTCTATATATCTTTCTCTGTGTATGTATATTTATCTGTTTGTCTCTCTCTTTCTCTCTCTATATATATATGTATATAATATATATATATATATATATATATATATATATATATATATATATATATATATATATATATATATATATATATATATATATATATATGTCTATATCTATATCTTTCTCTGTGTATGTATATTTATCTGTTTGTCTCTCTCTTTCTTTCTCTCTATATATGTATATAATATATATATATATATATATATATATATATATATATATATATATAGATATATATATAGATATATATATATATATATATGTCTATAGCTATATCTATATCTTTCACTGTGTATGTATATTTATCTGTTTGTCTCTATCTTTCTCTCTCTTTATATATGTATATAATATATATATATATATATATATATATATATATATATATATATATATATACATATATATCTATATCTATATCTTTCTCTGTGTATGTATATTTATCTGTTTGTCTCTCTCTTTGTCTCTCTATATATATGTATTTTTCAACTGTTTCTTACTGAAATTGGTACACCTTGTTTGCTGTAGCATAGACTAGATCCAGGCCTGCTGAATCTAGCTCTTTTTGTATGCGTGTTTGCTTGTTATTTCCCTGAAACGCTAATACCACCTAAACCGCAGCTTTTCAGTGCTTCTGTGGATCCCTAGTGATATCTGCATTGCTTACTGTACTCATTTCCTTGTTTCACTTAAAAGAAAGTTACTGTTTGTCATTTTTGCATTTAAGTTACCTGTAACTCATTGCATTTAAGTTACCTGGCACTTGCTCACTAAAGGCACTTGCTCACTAAAGCAATTATATAAGTCAGCACTAAAAAATTAAAAGCACTACACTCTCACAAAGTCCTCTCGAGTACCTTGTTCCCCATTGGCCCTTTTTTTATCAATTATAAAGGAATTCCCAATACTATTCTAGCATGTACAAAGGTCAGTCGTCAATCTTCTCTCCGGTCCAGCTGGTGAATCTGGGAATCTTGAGGCAATGTTACAACTGCCTCATGTACACAGACAATCCTCTCCTCCTCCCAATAAATTCCAACACATGTGAGAGATGCATCCATATAGCCAAACTGGAGGCTAAGCTCTCTCAACTCAGTACTGGCGTAACCAGTCAGGAGGAGAAGGAAACCACACTCAGTACAATTCCAGTCTCATATAGACCTACCACGACAGCAGACCAAACACATAAACACACAAAAACATACTCGGAGGCTCTAAATAAAAATCTGCCTAAGCAGCAGAGACCTAAAAAGCAGACACTCAAGCAACCGCTACCCCAAAACAAAACACGTGCAACACATATCTCACAAAGCCAGTGTGCTGAACAGTCACAGCCCTTAAGGCTAAACAACACACCTGATACACTTGTAATAGGTGACTCTATCATCAGGCACACTGACGTCCCGCTCACCAGGCTGAACAAGGAGAAGGTCACGGTGAGCTGCCTGTCGGGCGCTAGGATCCGCCACATAATACAAGCACTCAGGTCACTCCAAGGCAAGTACAAATATAACTCAGTCATTGTCCATTTTGGTGTGAATGACCTGAGACGTACCTCCCTGGACTATATGAAAAGAGACATAGAGGAGCTCTCTGAGCATGTGGCCCAGGCCAGTATGACCCTGACCTTGAGTAGCATCTTACCCTCACCAAGAATGATGCCACAATATGAAGACAAGATGATCAATTTCAACAATTGGCTTAATTATTGGTGTCATTCAAAGGGGATCCAATGCCTGTCAACCTGGGATGACATGCTCGACAAGCCACAATGCTTCGCTAGGGACGGCCTGCACCTGTCACCTCTGGGCTTTCGGATATTGGCAAAGGCTCTTGCTACCCCCATAGTGCCTTTTTTAGGCAAGGCTCAAAAGACAAACCCACCTCCATAGGTATCACAAGGGATAAGAAACTAAGAGTAATGCTACTCAACGCCAGAAGTCTAAACCTCAAGATGCATGCACTCGAAACTCTCCTTAGCATGGAGAAAATCGATATCTGTGCAGTAACAGAAACCTGGTTCAAGGCTCCCGAGAGCACCCCAGCACTACCAGGTTATACCTCATACCATGCTTTTCGGCCCCAAAACTTGGACCAACCCACAAAAGGAGGGGGAGTATCAATATTCGTCAAAGATACCCACACCTCCTGGTTGGTGGCACAACACAAGCATCAGAGACTATCCATGTGCAACTAACAGTGGGTAAAACTGCCTTCCAGTTTATAGCCTGCTACAGACCACCCTCCCAAACCCAGGAACCCCACTCGGCCTTCATGAGAACACTGGAAAATATGAAAGTCTCTCCAAACACCATTATATTGGGCAACTTCAACTACCCAAACATAGACTGGGAGCATTACTCTAGCTCCAACACCCAAGCCCAAAGGTTCCTAGAATTTATCAACTCAAATGCTATGGAACAACTTGTTACCACTCCCACAAGAGGGGAAAACATACTGGACCTGATCATCACCAACATGGGGGCTCTATGCTACAGACCAGAAGTGTATCCCTCACTGGTAAGATCAGACCATAAACTAATCTCACTGGATGTTCACATCCCGACACCACCCCCTGCCCAGAAAACCACAGTGAAAAACTTCTCTAAAGCAAATTTCACACACCTCAAAACTGAGGTGGAATGCTTCAAAGCACCCGGGCCTGTGGAAAATACGGCCCAGACCGCAGAATCCTTTATAAACGCATTCTATGAACACCTTCAGGAATGCATGGATCATGCGATCCCAAATAAAACCAAGACCCAATCCTCCAAAGGAATACGTCCTGTCTGGTGGACCCCAGCCATAAACAAGCTATACAATAGAAGGAGGAAGCTACTAAATGATAGAGCGAAATTCCAAAAAGGGAAGGCATCTCTGATCAGTATTGGCAAAAAACTACGGGCACTCATAAAATCGTCTAATGCCAGCTTCGAGAGAAAAATTGCACAGGATACTGAGTATAATCACAAGGCTTTCTTTAGTTATGTTAGGAACCTGGGTGGTAATTCCCAGATATGCTCAGAATTAGTCCAAAATGACAAAAAATACACCGAACCCACAGACATTGCCAACATCCTAGCTGACAGGTTCAGCGCAAACTACTCCGCCCCCTCCCCACCAAAAGGGCAAATATCTATTCCAGCAGAGTGCTGCCCCCCTGACATCTCGGATGCTCAGGTAAGAGCCTCCCTCTCCAAAGCAAAAAACACAGCATCAATGGGACCAGACGGTGTCCCGGGCTGCGTCCTACATGAACTCCAAGAAGAGCTCAATCCAAACATAAAACTACTGTTCAATCTCAGCCTTACTACAGGATATGTACCCAAAGAGTGGCGTACAGCAACTGTGGTCCCTCTCCACAAAGGTGGTGCCTCAACGGATCCTGGAAACTATCACCCCATAAGCCTGACTAGCTTGGTCTGCAAAGCTATGGAAAGGATAATCATGGACCTCATAAATAAAGATATTGGGGACCTACAGACACTGGATCCTACCCAGTTCGGCTTTGTTAAGGGCAGATCCTGCCTCTTAAACCTGGTTGATTTCTTTGAAACATTCACCAAGGCCATTGACGAGGGGAAGGTGGTCCACACAGCCTACCTGGACCTCGCAAAAGCCTTCGATACAATACCCCACTCGGGCATTATAGATAAGCTCACCAGCTTAAATATAAACCCCTATGTCACTAGATGGGTTGCAAACTGGCTCAAGGACAGAACCCACATGGTTAGCATTGCTGGAGCCATGTCAGACTCCAAACCAGTTACAAGTGGCGTCCCACAAGGCTCAGTCCTGGGACCTCTCTTGTTCAGTATATATTTCTCGGAGGTACAGGCCGACACGGAAGGACTGTGGCTAACCAAGTTCGCAGATGACTGAAAACTGGGCGCCATAATTGACTCTCCAGCCGACACAAGCATCCTCCAAAAGGGCCTCATAGAAACAGACAACTGGTGCCAGAGCCATGGCCTCAAGCTAAACGCCAAAAAGTGTATAGTCATCCCCTTTGGCAAAAACAAAGTGCCCACAAATTGCCACATAGGTGGTAATCCATTAAGTACAGAAGAAGCAATTAGGGACCTGGGGACCCTAGTTGA
The DNA here is from genome assembly GCF_019279795.1 of Protopterus annectens. Lineage (NCBI taxonomy): Eukaryota > Metazoa > Chordata > Ceratodontiformes > Protopteridae > Protopterus > Protopterus annectens. Next base: position 1,470,549,244 of record NC_056726.1, read on the forward strand.
TAGCAATCTCTCATTTGACAACCACGTGGCCAAAGTGGTTAGAAAAACATTTTATATAGCCCACCTAATCATGAAGGGATTCACATCTAGATCAGGGGAGGTCATCGTGCCACTTTACTCATCCCTCATCAGGCCCATAATTGAGTACAATGCCCCTTTTGGGATGTACCTTACCAGACACCTGCAGCAACTGGAAAGACCCCAAAAGTACCTCACCAAGAGGATCAAAGGGCTCAAACAGATGCCATATGCTGCCCGGTTAAAGAAACTCCAGCTCTACTCAGTGGCATATCGCCTGTTCAGAGGCGATCTGTGCCTGACGTATAAAGCCATGTCCAACCCGAAATTAATGGACATGCTGCACCTCAGAAAATCCAAATCCTATCGAGCTACACGCTTGGAGACCTGAACCTGAGTACAGAAATAAATAGGACATGCTGGAGGGACAGATTCATAACCCAGAGGCTCCCTTCACTCTGGAATAAAATCCCAGTCCAGGTTAGGCAGAGTCCCTCATTGACTCTCTTCAAGAGGAATCTTGATGAGTGGATGAGAGATCGGAGGTTTACCCCGGGTATGACTTCTGTGTCACTGTTAGACAGAGGCACAGTATACTAACCTCAAAAAAAGGGCATAGCAAAATTAATTTAAAATGGGTGGCGAAAGCCAAACACATTCTGGCTAGGCTTTTAAATGCCCTAGGGCAGATAGCCTAGTATGAACCTATGAACCTATATAAATATATATATATATATATATATATATATATATATATATATATATATATATATGTCTATATCTATATCTTTCTCTGTGTATGTATATTTATCTGTTTGTCTCTCTCTTTCTCTCTCTATATATATGTATATAATATATATATATATATATATATATATATATATATCTTTTTCTGTGTATGTATATTTATCTGCTTGTCTCTCTCTTTCTCTCTCTATATATATGTATATAATATATATATATATATATATATATATATATATATATATATATATATATATCTTTCTCTGTGTATGTATATTTATCTGTTTGTCTCTCTCTTTCTCTCTCTCTCTATATATATATATATATATATATATATATATATATATATATATATATATATATATATATTTATATTTATATTTATATATATATATATATATATATATATATATATATATATATATATCTATATCTTTCTCTGTGTATGTATATTTATCTGTTTGTCTCTCTCTCTCTCTCCCTATATATATGTATATATATATATATATATATATGTATATATATATATATATATATATATATATATATATATATATATATATATATATGGTTCTAGGTTATAACACCGACAGCACACAACATCGACAACGACATCACCGACACTACATCATCGAGTTCACAAACCACGACACACACACACTCAACACATCATCACAACAACCAATAAATAAAACAAATTCCTGACCAAAAACCACACACACAACACAAGCACACCTAAATCCTAACAAACAAACATTAAACCTTACATACACAACTATCCACAACCCTAACAAACCCTAACCCTAAGGTCCGTCACTACGCACACTAACCTAACCCGTTCTAACCCTAACTCACTTAACCCGCCCTAACCCAAAACAATTCACTACTGCACCCTTACCTAACCCTAACCCTAACTCACTTAACCCGCCCTAACCCAAAACATTCACTACTGCACCCTTACCTAACTCGGCGCTAACCTAACTCACTTAACTCACCCCTACCCCTACAGACCCGCCAACATCGCACACTTACGTTCGCACCCCAATGTCCGTCACTACCATACTTACATCCTTTCCCCATCTCGGTGTTCTCCAGCGTCGGTGTTTTCATCCGTCGATCTTCTGGCGTCGGTGATTTCACTGTCGGTCTTCTCATCTGTCGGCGTTGTAACCGAGACCCATATATATATATATATATATATATATATATATATATATATATATATATATATATATATGTCTATATCTATATCTTTGTCTGTGTATGTATATTTATCTGTTTGATATATATATATATATATATATATATATATATATATATATATATATATATATATATATATATGTCTATATCTATATCTTTCTCTGTGTATGTATATTTATCTGTTTGTCTCTCTCTTTCTCTCTATATATATATGTATATAATATACATATATATATATATATATATATATATATATATATGTATATATATGTCTATATCTTTCTCTGTGTATCTATATCTGTTTGTCTCTCTCTCTTTCTCTCTCTCTATATATATGTATAATATATATATATATATATATGTATATATATATATATATATATATATATATATATATCTTTACCTATATCTTTCTCTGTGTATCTATATTTATCTGTTTGTCTCTCTCTTTCTCTCTCTCTATATATGTATATAATATATATATATATATATATATATATATATATATATATATGTCTATATCTATATCTTTCTCTGTGTATGTATATTTATCTGTTTATCTCTCTCTTTCTCTCTATATATATATATGTATATAATATATATATATATATATATATATATATATATATATATATATATATATATGTCTATATCTATATCTTTCTCTGTGTACGTATATTTATCTGTTTGTCTCTCTCTTTCTCTCTATATATATGTATGTGTATATATATATATATATATATATATATATATATATATATATATATATATATATATATATGTCTATAGCTATATCTTTCTCTGTGTATGTATATTTATCTGTTTGTCTCTCTTCTCTCTCTATATATATATGTATATATATATATATATATATATATATATATATATATATATATATGTCTATATCTATATCTTTAACTGTGTATCTATATTTATCTGTTTGTCTCTCTCTTTCTCTCTATATATGTATATAATATATATATATATATATATATATATATATATATATATATATATGTCTATATCTATATCTTTCTCTGTGTATGTATATTTATCTGTTTGTCTCTCTCTTTCTCTCTCTCTATATATATATAATATATGTATACATATATATATATATATATATATATATATATATATATATATATGTCTATATCTTTCTCTGTGTATGTATATTTATCTGTCTCTCTTTCTCTCTCTATATATATATATATATATATATATATATATATATATATATGTGTGTATATATATATATATATATATATATATATATATATATACTCTCCTTCCCATCCTTCAAAACCATTCTGAAAGAATTCCTAGCCAAAAGCTGGCTCTGTTCTTACTTAACACCAGGATAAACTATATCCCTAAATGTAAACAAATACCAGTTTATAACTTACATCTCCTTATCTTTCCCTTTTTCACTCACTTCCTTGCTTATGTCTATCAATTTCTCTCCCCTGGCTTTCTCTCTGTATATACTATAAGCCTGCTTTTCTCTCACTTTATATTGTAATTCCTGTTTGCATTATACTAACCTACCTTTAATTTCTCTATAAACTTGCTAAAATTTCTCTTAACTGTAAATCATTGTCATATAATTTGTATCTACTCTTAACTAGTGTTTTCCTGTTATGTCTAATTTGGTATAATTATTTAAACTGCATTTGTTTTTTTTTTTGTAATTATTTGGAACTTTTCTCCCCAGTGATCTATATGAATAGAGGCATAAAAGAGATATCAGACTGTGTTCCAGGCAGGTAATGCCCTGGCATTGAACAGCATTCTACCTTCTTCAAGGATGATGCTAGAAAATATGAGGCAAATACTTGATTTTAATAATTGGCTTACATTTTGGTGTTATTCTAAGCGTCTCTGATATTTGTCAGGCTGGGAATATTTGACTGACAAACAATGGTTGCCCTGCATCTGCCTTCTCTATGGATTTAGTTATTGGCAAAGACATTGTCTACCCCATGTTACCTTTTGTTTAAATTTTTTTATAGTCCGTGCCAACCTGATAATGAAGCAAATATGAAGGTGTTCCTGATCAATGCTGGACCCTAAATAAAAAACTCCACTTCCACACAATTTGAATTGGGGAGTCTTACTCTGCAAAGAGGCCAGTCATAAGTAGAGTCCCTCAAGTATCAGTCTGTGGATCGCTCCTTTTTGACATTTACTTCTCAGAAGTCAATGCCAATGTCAGTGGCCTCTGGCTGACTAAAGTTGTTGGATTTGCCTGGTTAGGTAAATACCAAAGGGGGCATTGTACTCAATGAGAGGTCTGATGAATGTCGAGTACAGTGGAACAATGACTTCCTTGGACTTAGATGCCATACTTTTGTTTATAAGCTGTGCAATATAGAATTATTCCCAAACCACTGTCGACACATGATGATCAAAGGCTAGATTACTATCTATATGTGTCCCTAAGTCCCTGACTAATGGGTCAACTCTAAGGGGTGTGTTGTCGATATGATAGTTACCAGGATGGATGACTTCCCAAAGAATACTATTATGCATTTCTTGGCATTTCATTTTAATTCATGGCTCAGACACCAGTTATTTGTCTGTGTCAGCCCCTCCTGGAGAACATTTGTGTCAGTATGAGATTCAATGACAGCTCCTAATTTGCAATCATCTGCAAATTGTAAATTCAAAAAGACCAGTCCAAAGACAAGTCATTGAGGGAGTGCACTTGTGACTGTCCTCCTTGTAGAGGTAGACTTTGCCATTCTAACTTCCTGGGTCCTGTCTGGAAGCCAGCTGGCTATCCACCAGGTAACATAAAGGTTTGTACCTAAACTCTTAAGTAAGTCAACAATGCTGAAATGGGGAATTGTGTGAAATGCATTGGCCAGATCAAGGTAGGAAGTGTGAACTATTTTGCCCTCATCCATTGTTTTGGTGACCTTCTCAAAGAAGTCTACCAGGTTGAGTAGGCATGACCTGACTTTGATGAAACCAAATTGGTTTGGGTCCAGTGTATGGAAGTTTCCTATGTCATTATTGATCATTTCCATGATAATTCTTTCCATGGCTTTGCATATGAGACTAGTGAGGCTTATTGGTCTGTAGTTTTCAGGCTGTGTAGATGGCCCACATTTGTGCAAAGGGATCACCGTGGCTGCTCTTTATTCATTAGGTACAAAGACAGTTTGGAAGCTACAGTTAAAGAACAATTCCAGAAGACCAACCACATCATGATTCTGGCTATTTAGAAGGCATCCTGGGATACTGCCTTGGCTCACTGAGGCAGTGTTCTTGGTCTTAGAGAGAGCATTAAAGACCTGTTCCATAGAGACAGCAGGGGAGTTATATTTGATGGTGTTTTCTTAGGGAAGGTTGATGGACAGAGAGGGGTAAAGATGGAGCTGAGCTGGCCAGACAGAAGGTTTTCTATATCTTCTGGCTCAGTATAAGTGGTTCCATTTACAATGAGCTCTGCACACAATTATGTATTGCCTTTGAGGTTGCAGACATAGCTAAAGACTGTCTTTTGGTTGTCCTTGGCATAGGAGGCCAAATTTGCCTCAAGTTTGGTTTTGATAGACTTTATTTGTCCTCTGAGTTGTTTGTTTAGTTTGATGAGAGTGCTTTTATCCTGCTGGGTGCTGCACCTCCTAATTTTTGCCATGATTTTCTTCCTTCTGTTATACAGCCTATTGGTGCTGTGATTCCAAGAGGGTGGCTTGTTTTATGAGTTAGTTCTGTACTTATTCCTGGTGTGTACAGCTGCCTCTATGCAGCTATTATGATTGTACAGGGTTTCTGTGAACAGTTCTGCATAGGCAGCAGTGTTCTCAGTGTTTATGAAAGCTTGAAATTTTGCTAGGTTATCACTTAATAGTAGGAAGTTAGATTTAGAGTAGTCCCTGTATATTCCAGCTGGGGTTCCAGGTTTTATTTTTACTTCAAAGCAAACCATTTTGTTGTCTGACCTTACCAAAGAAGACATTACACTAGGGGCCGTGCAGCACTCTCCCATATTTAGAGGACCAGATCCAGTATGGTTGCACCCCTTTTTGGATTATTGACAATCTGGTCCAAGGAGATTGTGTTTACAAAATCCGGAAATCTCTGTGCCTGTAGTTTGCTGTTGTATATGATTGCCAGTTAATAGTGGGATAATTAAAGTCACCCATGAATATGGTATTGGGTTGGATGATGAGTGCTTCCAATATGTTTAAATACATTCTATGGGTTTCCTGGGTCATAGAGGGGGACCTATACCTTGCAAGGAAGTGGTACTGGATTTTGCCTATGGTGATTTGAATGTGGAGAAATTCAAGTACATTGTCTTGTTTGACCAGCCTTGAGGTATATTTATTATGTAAATCGAAACACCTCTAAATTAATCCCTGTCTTTCTAGTAGCTGGTCTAAATTTGCCGAAGGCATTATAACCTTGCACTGTTGGTGTGCTCTCCGTGGCTTTAAACCACGTGTCAGTGGCTGCACAGGCACCATCATTCTCTAGGGTGAAGAGAGCTTCTAGGGAGTGGATTTTTTTGTTTAGACTCCTAGCAGTAATAACTTTATATTTTCTTGGTTTTGATTTGCTATGTTGGAAGTGCTTTCAGTTTGGCATTGCCTAAAAAAGGCACTATGGGGCAGTACAATGCTTTAGTTAATATTCAAAAGACTAGAGGGTAGAAGTGCAGACCATTGCTGGCAAAGCAGCATGGTCTGTTGACCATCTACTTCCATGCTGAGAAATATAGCACCCCACCCTCTTAGAATGACACCAGAAACTAAGTTAATTATTAAAATCAGTCATCTTTTGTTCATATTGTGGCATCATCCTTGGAGAAGTTAAAATGCTGCTCAGTTCTAAGCTCATACCAGCCTGTGACTCATATGTTGAGAGCATCATGATGTCTCTCTTCATATAATCTAGGGAATTACAATTCAGGTCATTTGCACATTTACATTTATGTTACTATTTTGAGCAGCTTCTACCACAGCTATGCATATGGCATAGCAGTGGATCCTGAAATTCCACTAGACCTGTCCATCTCGCTAATGTTCACCATCTGCCTCCATGCCTGTCTTTCCAGTGAGTGATGTAAACTCTGTGGCACAGGGATATATAGGATGATGATCCCCAGTTATCTTGGGGAATGTGTCACCAGACAGTATTGAAGTACTTCTCTAAGGCGATACTGCCAGGATGGTCACAGCTGAGAAGGTCCCTGTGTGGTTGAGTCGCACTACTGCTCTATCAGCCATCTGAGGCAGGGCCTAGTCAGAGAAGTAGTATTGGTGGCAATTGACCTTCTTCCAGGCCAGGCAACATATTTAGAAGCTGCGCACCCACCTTGTCCTTCTGCTGGTGTTCCCCTTCCTTGTCAGTATTACCTTCCTTCCCATTTGTTGTCCAGCCCCTTTCATCACTACTTGTCCTTTCTGTTTCTCTCTCTCTCTCTGTCTCTCTCTGTCTCTCTCTGTCTCTCTCTGTCTGTATTACAATACATCCATTGTGAACCTCACTTTGTATCAGCATCTCTCTTTCTCATCCTTGTCTGTTTCATGTGTCTTTCTCTGTCCCTTTTTCTTTTCTACATTATCTTTCCATCCCCTGCCTTCCTGTTACATCCTTCCCAATCTACCATTCTTAGAAAAAAAGAAAATAGGCAGCTGTCTCAAGAAATATATACCCCCCATTTTCACACTTTCCTTCCCTGTATCCTTCTGTTTGATCATCTGCTTGCTCTTCCCCTTTTTCCGACTTTCCTATACTGTCATTTCTTCCCCATTTCAGTAAATAAAGGTGCATAGAAACATTGGTGGGTTCCTATTAGCATTGGCTCCATGTCATATTGTTGCATTGCAAAGTAGTGTTTGTGCTCATATATAGTTGCATGGTTGCTACTGATGTTCAAGAAATATTAAGCTGCAAAAATTTAAAAAAAATCCCTCCCTACAGGCACTGTCATTTCTATGGAAATTTCTCAGTTAATGCTTAGGCTGCAAAATCTGCATTTGTTATTAATTGCTAGTTATCTTTGAGTCACATCACTCCTCTCATCATCTGCACAGTAGCTCTTATGCAATCATGAAAGGCATGGTTTTTAGAGGTATTGAATAATATCTAGCTCATGTTAAGATTTGAACAACAAAAGAGAGGCATAGAATATTCTAAAGTTGGACATTTTATCCTGTAAAGCTATGAATGATAAACTGATTTGGAAAAAATTGTTGTATTAATTATAATCTTTATAGGTTCATAGGTTCATAGGTTCATACTAGGCTATCTGCCCTAGGGCATTTACAAGCCTAGCCAGAGTGTGTTTGGCTTTCGCCACCCATTTTAAAATGAATTTTGCTATGCCCTTTTTCGAGGTTAATATACTGTGCATCTGTCTAACAGTGACACAGAAGTGATACCCGGAGTAAATCTATGATCTCCCATCCACTCATCAAGATTCCTCTTGAAGAGAGTCAATGAGGGACTCTGCCTAACCTGGACTGGGATTTTATTCCAGAGTGAAGGGAGCCTCTGTGTTATGAATCTGTCCCTCCAGCATGTCCTATTTATTTCAGTGCTGAGGCTCAAGTCTCTTGAGTGCGTAGCTCGATGGGATATGGATTTTCTGAGGTGCAGCATGTCCATTAATTCTGGGTTGGACATGGCTTTATACATCAGACACAGATCGCCTCTGAGCAGGTGGTATGCCACTGAGTAGAGCTGGAGTTTCTTTAACCGGGCAGCATATGGCATCTGTTTGAGCCCTTTGATCCTCTTGGTGAGGTACTTTTGGGGTCTTTCCAGTTGCTGCAGGTGTCTGGTAAGGTACATCCTAAAAGGGGCATTGTACTCAATTATGGGCCTGATGAGGGATGAGTAAAGAGGCACAATGACCTCCCCTGATCTAGATGTGAATCCCTTCATGATTAGGTGGGCTATATAAAATGAGTTTCTAACCACTTTGGCCACTTGGTTGTCGAATGAGAGATTGCTATCAACTTAAGTCCCCAGGTCCATAATTACTTCTTCCATACTTAATGGATTACCATCTGTGGTAATTTGTGGGCACTTTGTTTTTGCCGAAGGGGATGACTATACACTTTTTGGCATTTAGCTTGAGGCCATGGCTCTGGCACCAGTTGTCTGTTTCTATGAGGCCCTTTTGTAGGATGCTTGTGTCAGCTGGAGAGTCGATTATGGCACCTAGTTTGCAGTCATCTGTGAACTTGGTCAGCCACAGTCCTTCCGTGTTGGCCTGTACCTCTGAGAAATATATACCAAACAAGAGAGGTCCCAGGACTGAGCTTTGTGGGATGCCAATTGTAACTGGTTTGGAGTCTGACATGGCTCCAGCAATTCTAACCATGTGGGTTCTGTCCTTGAGCCAGTTTTCAACCCATCTAGTGACATAGGGGTTTATATTTAAGCTGGTGAGCTTATCTATAATGCCCGAGTGGGGTATTGTATCGAAGGCTTTTGAGAGGTCCAGGTAGGCTGTGTGGACCACCTTCCCCTCGTCAATGGCCTTGGTGACTGTTTCAAAGAAATCGACCAGGTTTAAGAGGCAGGATCTGCCCTTAACAAAGCCAAACTGGGTAGGATCCAGTGTCTGTAGGTCCCCAATATCTTTATTTATGAGGTCCATGATGATCCTTTCCATAGCTTTGCAGACCAAGCTAGTTAGGCTTATGAGGCGATAGTTTCCAGGATCCGTTGAGGCACCACCTTTGTGGAGAGGGACCACTGTTGCTGTACGCCACTCTTTGGGTACATATCCTGTAGTAAGGCTGAGATTGAACAGTAGTTTTATGTTTGGGTTTAGTTTTTCTTGGAGTTCATGTAGGACACAGCCCGGGACACCATCTGGTCCCATTGATGCTGTGTTTTTTGCTTTGGAGAGGGTGGCTCTTACCTGAGCATCTGAGATGTCAGGGGGGCAGCACTTTGCTGGGATAGATATTTGCCCTTTTGATGGGGGAGAAGTTTGCGCTGAACCTCTCAGCTAGGATGTTGGCAATGTCTGTGGGTTCGGTGTATTTTTTGTCATTTTGGACTAATTCCGAGCATATCGGGAATTCCCACCCAGGTTTCTAACATAACTAAAGAAAGCCTTGTGTTTATCCTTAGTGTCCTGTGCAATTTTTCTCTCGAAGCTGGCCTTAGACGATTTTATGAGTGCCCGTAGTTTTTTGCTAATACTGATCAGAGATGCCTTCTCTTTTTTGGGATTTTGCTCTATCATGTAGTAGCTTCCTCCTTCTATTGTATAGTTTGTTTATGGCTGGGGTCCACCAGACAGGATGCCTGCCTTTGGAGGATTGGGTCTTAGTTTTGTTTGGGATTGCATGATCCATGCATTCCTGAAGGTGTTCATAGAATGTGTTTATAAAGGATTCTGTGGTCTGGGCCATATTTTCTACAGGCCCGGGGGCTTTGAAGGATTCCACCTCGGTTTTGAGGAGTGTGAAATTTGTTTTAGAGAAGTTTTTCACTGTGGTTTTCTGGGCAGGGGCTGGGGTCGGGATGTGAATATCTAGTGAGATTAGTTTCTGGTCTGATCTTACCAGTGAGGGATACACTTCTGGTCTGGAGCATAGAGCCCCCATGTTGGTGATGATCAGGTCCAGTATGTTTTCCCCTCTTGTGGGAGTGGTAACAAGCTGTTCCATAGAATTTGAGTTTATAAATTCTAGGAACCTTTGGGCTAGGGTGTTGGAGCTAGAGTAATGCTCCCAGTCTATGTTTGGGTAGTTGAAGTCGCCCAATAAAATGGTGTTTGGAGAGACCTTCATATTTTCCAGTGTTCTCAGGAAGGCCGAGTGGGGTTCCTGGGTTTGGGAGGGTGGTCTGTAGCAGGCTATAAACTGGAAGGCAGTTTTACCCACTGTTAGTTGCACATGGATAGTCTCTGATGCTTTGTGCTGTGCCACCAACCTGGAGGTGTGGGTATCTTTGACAAATATTGATACTCCCCCTTCTTTTGTGGTTCGGTCCAAGTTTTGGGGATGAAAAACATGGTATGAGGTATAACCTGGTAGTGCTGGGGTGCTCTCAGGAGCCTTGAACCAGGTTTCTGTTACTGCACAGATATCAATGTTCTCCATGCTAAGGAGAGTTTTGAGTGCATGCATCTTGAGGTTTAGACTTCTGGCATTGAGTAGCATTACTCTTAGTTTGTTATCCCTTGTGATACCTATGGAGGTGGGTTTGTCTTTTGAGCCTTGCCTAAAAAAGGCACTATGGGGGTGGCAAGAGCCTTTGCCAGTATCCGAAAGCCAGGGGTGACAGGTGCAAGCCATCCCTTGCGAATCATCGTGGCTTGTCGAGCATGTCATCCCATGCTGACAGGCATTGGATCCCCTTTGAATGACACCAATACATAAGCCAATTGTTGAAATTGATCATCTTGTCTTCATATTGTGGCATCATTCTTGGTGAGGGTAAGATGCTACTCAAGGTCAGGGTCATACCGGCCTGGGCTACATGCTCAGAGAGCTCCTCTATGTCTCTTTTCATGTAGTCCAGGGAGGTACATCTCAGGTCATTCACACCAGCATGGACAATGACTGAGTCATATTTGTACTTGCCTAGGAGTGACCTGAGTGCTTGTGTTATGTGGCGGATCCTAGCGCCTGACAGGCAGCTCACTGTGACCTTCTCCTTGTTCAGCCTGGTGAGTGGGACGTCAGTGTGCCTGACGATAGAGTCACCTATTACAAGTGTATCAGGTGTGTTGTTTAGCCTTAAGGGCTGTGACTGTTCAGCACACTGGCTTTGTAAGCTATGTGTTGCATGTTTTTTGTTTTGGGGTAACGGTTGCTTGGGTGTCTGCTTTGGAGGTCTCTGTTGCTTAGGCAGATTTTTATTTAGAGCCTCTGAGTATGTTTTTGTGTGTTTATGTGTTTGGTTTGCTGTCGTGGTAGGTCTATGTGAGATTGGTATTGTAGTGAGTGTGGTTTCCTTCTCCTCCTGACTGGTTACGCCAGTACTGAGTTGAGAGAGCTTAGCCTCCAGTTTGTCTATATGGTTGCATCTCTCACATGTGTTGGAATTTGTTGGGAGGAGGAGAGGGTTGTCTGTGTACATGAGGCAGTTGTAACATTGCCTCAAGATTCCCAGATTCACCAGCTGGACCAGAGAGGAGATTGACAACTGACCTTTGGACATGCTAGAATAGTATTGGGAATTCCTTTATAATTGAAAAAAGGGCCAATGGGGAACAAGGTACTCAAGGGGAGTTTGTGAGGGTGTAGTGCTTTTAATTTTTTAGTGCTGACTTATATAATTGCATTAGTGAGCAAGTGCCAGGCTTTAGAGTAGGAATAGGGTGTTTATTATGAGAACTAGATCAGTTCTTAGGGAAAAAGTGAAGAGCAGACTTTGTGGAGCCGAGAATGTTTTAAACCCAATTAAGCGGTGTTGCCCGATGCTGCGCTAAAGCCGCTCTGAAGCGGGTTTTATACAGGGGGGACTTGAAAGAGCTAGAAATTGGCCCAAACGGCCAATAGACTACCAGATCCTTGTGCTAGGAACACTCCTCCAGGGATAGATAGGCTGCTCTAAGCTCCCCACTGCCACTGGTGAACAAAGAAGCCTCCCTTTATCCAAGAAAGGAAATGGGCAACACAGGAACTTTCCAAAAGTCCACAATACAGCAAAGCCTGTATTTGGACTGCTCTAGGTCAGGAAAGACAGGAAACAAGGATATATATTTTTTTCTTTTTTTGCAACAAACAGCAGGAAAATGCAATAAATATGTAACACAGGCTAGCGCACTTGAGTGCATAGCCTCAACAGGTAAATGCAACAAACAGGGCAAACTTTAAAAGTGCAGCTGCAAAAACAACTTTAAACAGTTTAAAACAGTTCAAGAAGCAGAAATACTTGCAGTTTAGCTAGATCAGACAGTCGCGCAGGTAGTAGAAGCAAAAAAAAACACTTTTATCAGGTTTGTTTTCACTTGCAAGACTTTTTCCTCTTCCATTTAATTTTCTTTTTTCATTCTACTTTCAATAATGAGTTTGATGTGTCAGTTGTAACTTTAGTTTAATTGCTTGATATGTATGGAATGGTAAAGAATATTTGGAAAATTAAGTGCAAAGTTTATTTAAGCTCAATGAAGCCCCTATACTTGATATAATAAGTAAATAAAATGGTATTCATATAACCAGCCACATTTTAGAAAATGTAATCAGCAAACGTACTTCAACAATATCAAGTGTGACTGGTCCAACGTGTACTTTCTTCGAAAGTGTAACGGCAAGGGGTTTATAATATATTGAACGATTGTGTGGGGAATGAAGTATCACAGAAATATATTGTTATGATTTCTGTTAAGATGATGAATCTGTTGCTGAAGAACCATTTCCTGAAGTCATCATTTTTACAAATTTCATTTAATACACTCCTTGACCAAATATCCAAGTAAAACATGTGCTGCGCTTGACCAAAAAGCCAAAAAAAAACATTTGCTGCTGCTAACTCCATGTGTGGTCATAATTAATTTTGTGTAGAAAAGGCTTACTGGAAATGCAGAAAATGGTCTGGGTAACTCTTTTAGGTTGTCGTGACCTTTGCATAAAGAACTGCTTTTGCTTCCATGACCCTCAGAGTTCCCCGTTATGATATTTTATAATCCTGTATATAACAATTAAAATGAAGACTTGATCATCACGCAGTTATACATGGTGATAGCAGAAACAAGAACATACTTGCAAGCTGTATGTTTGGTGCTGGTGACATCGAGGAGTAAAGATCTGCTTATGATTCAGGCAATCTGACCTCAGTTATCAGTTCAGGCACTTGGCAATAGGAAAAGGAACATGTTCATCCTAACGGAAGGGTGCAGCGGAGCAAGAGCCATGCTGTAAAAATCTTTTTAAAGAGTTGGGCAATGTTTAGGTATTCAGGGGCCAGACGTTTGGCCCAACAAGCCACTGTCTGGTAATACCATCACCACCAAATATCACAGCAGCATAAGCACAAAGGCATAAGCATTGTATTTGCCCTTGATGATCTGGGTGCTTCACCCCCACCCCCGGCCCAGTGGATAGAGATAAACCACTCAAATGTCCTCATAACTAGGATGCCAATGAGAGCACAAGTATCTCTTGTGGATGCCGAATGACAACATATCAGGATGGCTCTGACCTCCATGGTTCTCTAGAGAACATGGTAATTAGCTGGAATGGTTGATTTCTCAAAGAGTACAATTAAGCATTTCTTAGGTCTGAGTTTAAGACCATAGCTTTGGCACCATTTGCTAGTCAGAGATAGAACTTCTTGAAGAATGCTAGTATCTGCAGGGGAGTTGAAGATAACCCCCAGCTTGAAATCATCTGCAAACTTAGTCAGTCATAAATCTTCAGCATTTGCTTCCATTTCAGAGAAATAGATATCAAAAAAGAGCAGGTCAAGCACCGAGCCTTGAGGGACTCCACTAGTGACTGGCCTCTTGGTGGAGGTGGCCTCACCTATTTTTTACCTCCTGGGTCTTATCAGTGAGCCAGTTCCCTATCTATCTGGTGAAAGGGCTTTTACCTAAACTAGTGAGCTTGTGTTTAATGCCTGAGTGGGGTATTGTTTTAAAAGCCTTGGCCAGGCTGAGGTAAGCTGTGTGCACAGTCTTACCTTCATCCAATGCTTTGGTGACCCTCTCAAAAATGTCCAACAGATTTAATAGGCAGGACCTTCCCTTAACAAAGCCAAACTGTGATGGATTCAGCTTTTCCAGGTTACCTACATCCTTATTTATCATGTGCATGATGATTCTTTCCATGGCCTTAAGTATGAGGCTGGTAAGACTTATGGGCCTGTAGTTACCTGGATCAATGTAGATCTTCTTTGTACAGAGGAATGACCATAGCAATCTTCCATTCCTTGGGCACAAAACCTGACTGAAAGCTCCATCTGAAAAGTGATTTGCACATGAGTTGCACATGTCTGAGATCCAGTGGGTCATACATTTTAACTAAACTGGATGTGTGATCAGTCTTAACATACACTGACACTCCTTCTCCACCTTTAATTCCCTCCTGTGCAGTAGCTGGTCTAAAGGTGTGAAAGGCATTGTAACCTTGCATTGCTGGGGTACCGTCAGTTAGTTTAAACCATGTCTCAGTTACTACACAAATGTCTACACTCTCCAGGGAGAGGAAAGCTTGCAGGGAGTGGAGTTTCTTGTTCAGACTTCTAACATTGAGCAGTACCACCTTTAGATATTCCTTCACAGGTTCAGTTAAGTCAGTAGGTTTATCATTTTGGCACTTAATAAAAAAGGCACTATGGGGTGGAAAAGGTCTTTGCCAATATCCAAAAGCATAGAGGAGATAAGTGCAGAACATCCATGATAAAGCAGCATGGTCTGTCAGCCATGTCCTCCCAGGCTGTCAACTATTTTACCCCTCCTGGATTGACAACAGAAGCTAATCCAATTGTTAAAATCAATAATTTTCTGTTGGTAATGTGGCATCATCCATGGAGAAAGTAGTATGCTGCTCGGTGCTAGCCTCATACCTGCCTGAGATGCATAATCAATGAGCTCAATCATGCCTTGTTTCATATATTCAAGGCAGGTATGTCTCAGGTCATTAATACCCACATGGACTATGGCAGAGTCATACTGGTACCTGTGGTTCAATGACCTGAGTGCCTGTGTGACTTGACAGATCCTAGCCCCAGAAAGGCAGCTAACAGTGACTCTCTCCTTACACAGTCTGGTGAGGGGGACATCAGTGTGTTTCACTATAGAATCACCAATGTCAAAAAAATGTGGCTGTGAGCTGGTTTGCTTTAAGGGCTTAGCAGTGGAGGCATTGGATACAGTGTTGCTATTTGTAGCTGTGGGTGGTGTTTTAACAGAATGTTTATATGATGACTGAGGACTATTTTTGATTATACTGTAGAGGACGTCTGATTCATATGTAAAAGTTTTTGTCAACTATCCAAGAAAAAGAAAATTGTACTGAGTTGACTGCCTGGAATATTATTGTAAACTTCTTTCAATATGTTCGCATTCGATTTCTACTTCAAAACACAGGTCTCCTACAGGAGTCTAGCTGCGTTACCAGAAAGAGTGAACATTGCTGTGGCAGAAATGAGAGCAACAAACCTTGCAACATTTTTCTAACTATCTTTTTATTGAAAAATACTCTAAGCTCATTATGCATTGTGCAAAGATTATGGGCAGGATTCACGAAGGCTTGCACGGAGTGTAAGAGACGTGCAACACTCCATGCAAGCCTCGCGATCCAGGAACAGCCCTAAACTCCATGTAAGAGACCAGCTAAAACGTCTCTTACACGGACTGGGCGTGGACATGCTAAATACCTCACTTGCATCCGAAATGTATGCAAATGAGGTATATTAGTGATCCACGAAGCAGAAACCAGTCCGTGTAGGAGACGTTTTAGCTGCAGAAATGTACTCAGTTGACAACTGAGTACATTTCTGCAAAATCCACAACGGAGCGATGTCAGCTCCAAAAAAAGGTTGCATATGATTCAGGCAGCATGCCAATGGCCAAATATGTGGCCATTGGCAAGATAACCTGATGCAAAAATATTACAAATATGATTTTTTTTTCGCAGTCGATGTTTAAACCCAGCGCAGCCCAGCAAACGGGCTGCGCTGTATAAACCATAAAAGAAGGTTATAAACCCACAAATGTGGGTTTCATGCAATACATGGAATGACAATGCAGGGACCAGCAGACCAAAACCAACATGGCCACTGTGTAGTGGTTGCTAAGGGGGGAAGCTGAGTCTAAGACATGTAACTAAGCATTAGTAGGCAATCTCATGTAAATGAGGGTTAGGATACTGAATCTCACAGTCACATACCAAATGAGCACAGTCTGAGTAGTGTAAGAGATACAAAGGGGAGGAATAGAGTAGGAGATAGGTGACATCACAGGGGAATGGTAGAAAGAAATGCAGTTCATTGGAGGCCAGTGTAACATGACAGATGACAGGCACAGATCATGGAAAGAGGTGTGCCACTAGATAAGTCATGGAAAGTCAAGAAATGGAAGGTGTACACTGTTACCTACACCAAAGTTTCTTGCTGGCCGTGCATGCGCACGTGTGCATGCAATGAAGCGCGAGTAAGGCAGTGTGCGTGCGTGTAAGGCAGTGTGAGCATGTGGGAGCGTGTTGGGAGATGTTTAACACTGTTTGCGCGGGTGTGCGCGCGTGTAAGGCAGTCTGAGTATGTTGGAGGCTGTTGGCAGACGTGTAACGGTGTTTGCGTGAGTGTAGGCGCGTTTAAACCCGAATAAGTATATTCTTAACCGTGTAAGCACGTGTGCGCGGGTGTAAGCCACTGTGAGCGTGTTTCAGATAGTATGCAAGTTGCTCCCCCGTGAGGAAACAGAAAGGAAAAAGGAAGCAACAGAATTAATAGGAAGCTAGCAGGGATAACTGCTGAAGATAGCAGGTGAAAATAATTAGAAGCAGGCAATTACACAGGCAGAATAGTAGCCCAGCCCAGCACTTAAAACTCTGCAAACAGTAGTGCAGGATGTTTCCATTAAGAGACACTGCAAGACAGGAGTAAGCTAATAGAAGTGAAAACTGAAAAAGCTGAACTCAGAGCAGAAATGTTAGGGGCTGCCATAGCTGTCATAATGAGACATAGGCGACTTGCTGAGGGTGGTGACAATGCAGATGGTGCCAGACAACCCACAGTGAGGAGACGGAGAAGAGTGTACAGGCCCAGGGTCACCTACCACGGGTTACATGAGCTGGAGATAGTAGAGCGCTATAGAGTGGACAGAGAGCTCCTGCAGCAGATTGTTGAGCTGTGCAGGCCACGCCTCACACACAGAACCAACAGAGGGGAACCCATCCCAGTGGAAACCAAGGTATGTGTTGGCCTAAGAATACTAGCAACAGGTACCTTCCAGAGACCAACTGGCGATATGATGGGGATATCACAGGCATCAGCCTCCAGGGTACTACATCAGTTCCTGGATGCCATGTCAGCACATGTCGGTGATCATGTATATTTCCCCAATGCCTGTGAGGTATTGGCCAGCAATATGCGTCTCTTCCAGTAAATAGCGGAATACCCTGAGGTACTGGGTGCTATAGACTGCACGCACATACGCATCAAAGCACCAGCAGGTGAGCGGGGTAGGGCCTACATTAACCGCAAGGGCTTCCCCTCCATCAACTGCCAGGTCGTGTGTGATGCCCAGGGCATAATAATGAATGTGTGTGCTGGCTGCCCTGGGAGTTATCACGATTCCCACATCTGGCATTTGACACAGCTGTACCAGACATTTGCCAATGGGGACATCCCACATGGACACCTAGTGGGGGATGCAGGTTATGCACTGGAGCCGTGGCTGATGACACTCATCAGAAACGCACACAGACCTGAACAGGAACCCCATAATGAGGCACACGCACAAACACGTAATGTGATAGAGCATGTGTTTGGGCTGCTCAAGTCATGGTTCCGGTATCTGGACACATCTGGTGGAGCCTTGCAGTACACACCAACTACATGCACCCAAATTGTCATGGTATGCGCTATGCTACATAATATGATCTTGCGAAAACAGCTGCAGCAGGACCAGCATAGGGCCGGGCCAAACAGCCCCCCACCATTGCCAAGGCCATCACAGGCAGAGCGTGACTCGGAGGAGGAACAACCTGAGCCTGCCCCAGTAGGCAGAAGGAGGCGTGCCCAGTATGCCCTGGCCTTGGCAAAGAGGCAACGCATAGCACATACACTGGCACAGTAGGAACCCTGGGAATGATACCCCTCTGACTCACTCATATAGTAACAGGGATGCCTAACATGACACAACCTGCTCTCAAACATGTACAGGGAGTGTAGTATGTGCATCCGACAGAGGCAGCCCTGCAGCACCACCTGAGGCATGATTGTCATGTGTCAAGCAATGTAACATCATCTAGTATATGCAAACATGAAGACCCTGCCTAACATCTCACCCTCACCAAGCATGATGCCACACTATGAAGACAAGAAGATCAAGTACAATAATCGGCTGAAGTAATGCAGTCAGTCAAAGGGGAGCCAATGTGTCACAGGCTGGGAAGATATGCGAGGTTTGACATGATGCACCACCTGCTAGGGGTGGCATGCACCTAGCATGCCATGCCCCATGGATACTGGCAAAGGCTGTCAGTACCCACAACATGCCCTGAATAGGTAAGTCACAAAACACACACCCAACCTCATAGGTTCTACAAGGGATAGGAACCTAGATGTAATACTACCCCATGACAGATGTACAAACAGCAAGATGTGTGCAGTGTAAACGCACACAGTAAGGAGAATGTAGATACCAGTCCTGTAATAGAGAACTGGGCAAGGCTCACAGCAGCACCCTAGCACTACCAGGTCACACCTCATACTGTGCTGTACAGCCAAAACATGGAACAAGCTGCAAAAGGAGGGTGACTAGCAAGAAATGGCAAGGATAACCACACCCCCATGTTGGTACCACAACAAGAAGCAGCATGGAATAGCCATGGTTAAATACCAATGGCTAAAACTGCCTCACAGTAGATAGCCTGCTGCAGACCACTGTCCTAATACCAGGAACATCACCTGGCCTATGTCGGAATACATGAATATATCAAGCCCCCCAAACCACATTATATTGCTCGACTGAAAATACCCAGACATACACCGGTAGCATCGTACTAGCACCAACACAGTAGGGGAAAATTACCCAGATTCCATAAACCAAACTGCCCAGGAACAATGTACTACCCCACAAGAGGGGTAAGCATACTGGATGTGATAATCAGCAACATGTGTACTGGATGGCAAGATGAGAAGTGTACCCCTCACT
This sequence comes from Protopterus annectens, assembly GCF_019279795.1. Taxonomy (NCBI): domain Eukaryota; kingdom Metazoa; phylum Chordata; order Ceratodontiformes; family Protopteridae; genus Protopterus; species Protopterus annectens. The sequence goes on from NC_056726.1 coordinate 1,470,569,018, forward strand.
GGTAAGACAAGACCATAGAGTAAGCACACTGGAAATACACACCGACCCCAGTCCCTGGCCAGAATACCACAGTGAAAAACATGTGTAAAGTATAGGTTGCAGCCCTCAAAACCGATGTTGAATCCACAAAAGGCCCTGTGCAAGTGCAGAACATGGGACACACCACAGAACATGTTATACAGGCATTCCATGAACACAGCCAGGAATGCTTGGAGTATGCAATCACAAATAACAACAACACACAATGCCATACACGCAGACATCTGGCATGCTGGGCTCCAGCCATTACCAAACCATGCAAGAGAATGAGGAAGATACCACATGATAGAGCAAACATAAAAGGGAAGTAATCACTGACCAGTAGTATGGCAACAACATATGTCCACACATACAATCCACTAAGTCCAGCCACAACAAGTATAACCTATGAATCCAGAGGCAATGTGACGCCAGTACCAAGTACACAGACAACCACAACACCGGCGAATAAATACAAACATATGTGATAGATGCATCCATGTATCCAAAGCAGAGGTTGAGCTCCAACAAGCCAGTACTATCAACACTAGTCAGGAGGAGAAGGTAACCACATACACCACGAACCCAGTCCCACATAGACCTACCACAACTGTAAACCAAACACATAAACACAGACAAATATTCCCGGAGGCCTCAATTACAAACACACCACACCAACAGACGCCTCCAAAGTAGATCACAAGCAACCACAACCTTCAAACATAGCACATGCAATGAATAGTACATAAAGCTGGTGTGCCAAACAGTCACAGGCCGAAGGAGAAACAAATGCCTGATACAGTCGTAATAGGTGTCTGTATAGGCAGAAACACAGCTGTCCCACTCACCAGACTGAACAAGGGAAAGGGTAGAGTAAGCTGCTTGTAGGTAGCCACAAAATGCCACGTAACACAAGTACGCAGGTCACCCCAAAGCAAGCAGGAATATGATGCACTCAATGTCCATGCTGGGGTGAATTACCTGAGATGTACCTCCCTGGTCAACAACAAATGAGACACGTATGGTCCCTCCGAGTATGTACCCCAGGGCGGGATGACACTGGCTGTGTGCAGCATCCAACCCTCACTAAGAATGATGCCACAGTACAAACACAGAATGCTCATGTTTAACAGCTGGCACAGTTACAGCTGTCAGTCCAAGAGGGTGTAATGTGTGTCCGCTTGAGATGTCAAGCATGATAAGCCATGCTGCTGTTACAGGGGTGGCTGTCAGCTGTTACCTGTGTGCGTCTGGATACTGGATAAGGCCTTTGCCGCCTCCATAGAGCTGTATGTAGGCAAGGCCAAAAAGACTACCCACCATCCTAGAAAACATAAGTGGTAGGAAACATAAGGGTAATGCTGCCCAATGCCAGATGTGTAAACTGCAATATGTATGCCCCTGAGGCACTTCCCATTTTGGAGAACATTGATGCCTGTCCAGTGACAGAAGCCTGCTGCAGGCCTAGTGATACCACACCAGCACTACTAGGTTATACCACATACCATGTGTTATGGCCCCAACACCTGCACCAAGACATCAAAGGAGGGGAAGTATCCATATGCAGCACAGGCACCCATATAGCCAGGTAACTGACAATGCACAAAGCAGCGGACACCACCCATGTGCACATAACTGTAGTCAAAACTGCTGTACAGTCTGTAGCATGCGACAGACCACACTCTCACACACAAGAACCCCACCCAGACATCCGAAGACACTGGACAGTATGGATGTCCCACCAAATACCAGACAAGGTACACAAAGTACCACATAGGTGTCAAACCATTATGTATGCAAGGAGTCATCAGGGACCTAGGGACACAGGTCGACATTAATCTGTCATGTGACAGCCACAATGTCAATGTGGCTATGAAGACTGTTGATACTGGACACCGTATCATGAAAGGATTCACACCAACATCAACAGGGGTCACTGTGCTGCTGTACTGTCCCCTTATCAGACCCATAATCTAGTACAATGACTCATATGGGATGTACCATACGTGACACCTGCAGCGGTTCGGAAGACCTCATAGTTACCCCACCAACAGGATAAAGGGTGTGAAATATATGTCATATGCTGCCTGGCTGTAGACACCCCAGCTGACTGCAGTCACACACTGCCTACACAGAGGCATTGTATGTCTGTTGTACCAGGCCATGTCCAACACAGGAGTAATGGACATGCTACACCACAGGAAATCAAAGCCATTGGAGCTGTGAGAGTCACAGATGTCAACCTCAACACATAATGAAATAAGATGTGCTGGAGGGACAGATACATAACCCATAGGCTCCCCACACCCAGAAACAGGATCCCAATCCATGGTAGGCAGAGCCCCTCACTGACACCCCTCAACAGGAATATTGCCAAGTGGATGGATGACCGTACATGTATACTGGGGTCCCCACTGTGTCACGACCAGACAGAGGCACAGTGAAGAACCTCATAAATGGCCATAATTGAACATAGCAAGGGGTGGCGAAAGACACACACACTCTAGCTAGGCTTACCAATAGCCTAGGGTGTCTAGCCTACTATGAACCCATGAACCTATGAAGATACAACACGTACAGGACACTAAGGATAATCACAAGGCTTACCCAACTGATGGTAGGAACCATGTTGGGCATCCACAGATATGCTCCGAATCACACAGATATTACAAACAACATACCAAACACACACACATATTGCTAACATACAACCTGTCAGGTGCAGTGCAAACACCCCCCCCCCCCGAGTGCAAAATACCTATCCCAGCAGATGGTCTCCTGACATTGCAGATGCTGAGGTAACAGCCATCATCTGCAAAGCAGAACACACAGCAGCAAAGGTATGTGACGGTGTCCTGTGCTGAGGCCAACATGGACCCCAAGAGTAATGGAATGCAAAATCACACTACTGGCCAATGTCAGCCTTACCACAGGGTATGTACTCAAAGAGCAGTGTACAACAACAGTGGTCCATCACAACAAAGGGGTTTTCTGAATGGATACTATAAACTAACACCCCAGGATCCTGACAAGCTTGTTCTGCACAGCTATGGAAAGGATCAGTATGTACCGCAGACAGAAGGCTAATGTGGACCTACTGATACCGGACCCAACACACTGTGGCTGTTGTAACTGCAGAACCGGCCCCTAAATATGTCTGACCCATTTGAAGCAGTCATTAAGGTCAGTGATGAGGGCTATGTGGTCCACACAGCGTAGCTGGACCGTGCACATGCTTCTAGACCATACTGTACGTGTTCAGTATGGATATGTTCACCAGCTTAAATATACACCCCTATGTCAGTAGAGGGGTTGCAAAGCAGACCAAGGACAGAACTGACATGGTCAGACATGCTGCATCCATGCCAGACTACAAAGCGGATATGAGTGGCATCCCACAAGGCCTGGTCTTGCCCCCCCCCCGTTCTGTATACATGTCCCATAGGTATAGGCCAACATGGAAGGACTGTGACTGAGCATGTATGCAGAGGAGTACAAACAGCCCACCGTATCCGACCCCCAGCTGACACAAGAAACTGACAAAAGGGCCACCCACAAACAAACAACTGTAGCCATAGCCAAGTCAGCAAGCTAATCGCAGAAATGTGTATAGACAACCACTGTGGATATACAGTAAGTGCCCACAAAATACCACACAGGTGTTAACCCATGAGGCACCTAACATGTAATGTGAGACCTGGGTACAAAAGGTGATAAATAACCTGCACTGGACAAACATGTGTCTGTAGTGTTCGCAGAAACATGTACCATATACCCACCCAAACATGAAGGCTGGCAGATGTAGATAAGGGAAATCACTCTGGCTCTGCAGCCATCCTCCATCAGCATCACAACTGACTACAATAGCCCTTGTGGGATATACCACAGCAGACACCTCCAACAACTGTAAAGTCCACAACAGTACCCCACCAGGGGTAGCAAAGAGCCTGAACAGATGCCATGTGTTGCCTCAGTAAACAAACTGCAGCCCCACACACTGCCATCCTTCCCGGCTACAGGAAAGCTGTGCCTGATGTATGATGCCATGTCCAACCTGGAATGAATGAACATGTTGCACCTTGTACAATCTGAATGGCAGTGAGCTATGCACATGAGAGACCTGAACCCCAGCACTGACATACATAGGACAAGCTGTACAGAATGATCCATAACACAGAAGGCACCCCACACTGCAGTAAACTCCTGGTACAGGTCAGCCAGAGTGCCATATTGACACCCCTCAAGAGGCATCCTGATGAGTGTATGGGAGATGGTAGGCTACCCTGGGTATCACTGTTATGTCAGAGGTAGACAGAGGCACAGTATACCAACCATGACATATGTAATGGCAAACTCCAGTTACAATGTGTGTCGAAGGACAAACACACCCTGTGACTACCATCAGCAATGGCCTACAGAACATCGCTAGTGTTTGCCAATGTCCACCCATGTTGTGGAATACACTAGCAATGTTGGACGAGCCTGTTGTAGGTAGTCCATATCTGAACATATTGCAACATGGTCATATGTGCACAACTGGCCCCTACACAGTCTGTCGTGCTCACTATGAAGATGTCAAGCAGTGATAGGACTAAAGCCCAGGATACTGTCCACTACAGTGAAATACCGAACCAGTACACTATACGGTACTATAGTGTTAGGTCATTATGAAAGTATGTTGAGAACTGTCTGCAAAGTATCCCATGCAATTCCTGCAGGCACAGTATAATCCCTGTTGTGGCAGACACGAAGCAGTTGGCCAGTTAGCACACAACATGACACCCAGCACACAATCATAAACGTGTGATAATGATGAAGGTCACACACACCCAAATATGTGTTGGACTTCAGAGTACAACATATGGAAAGCTCACACTGGGCATGCTCGCACACTTTGATAAATGAGGCATATGTCAGACAACATGCCATGGAAAGGCTGAACTGGGCATGCTCGCACACTTTAGGCCATATCTCTGTGTAGCAGTTGGCCACACATATCTGGTATTTGTACGTGTCAGTCCAGGAACCAACCACAACACAGCAATCAGCCCAGTGCACACAGTAAATGACCACAGAGACATAAGTGATATAGTGGATCGCCGTCATATGCAAACATCTGCTACAGATACACAAGTTGGTCATAGGAACAGGGAATGCTATGGCAATAAAGACCTGCAAACAGTAGAACAGCACAACAAATATTGTGCATCCGACAATTGAACATATGGGTGTAGAGGTCAATACTAGGCTTCTTGCCCCAGGGAATGGCAGCTCAGCCAGAGTGTGCTTGGCATCTGCATCCCCAGGATAGTAGGCTACCGTGCCACTGTAAAGTAGGTCACAGAAGGTGACATGTGAGGCTAGTGAGCTGTGCCTCTGTCAAGCAGGGGCACCGTGGAGGTCTCAGGGATTGAATGTGCTAAGCCACAGCCATGTTGTCGGTGTGTGCTGTGAGAGGGTTGCTGAGGATCTCTGACAGTAGGTGTCCGTCAATAACAGACTGAGGGGAGCCCTACCTGCATTCTCTGGACGATTCCACTGTCAACACTGTGTTGTAATGAGTATGTGTGAATGAAGTGCCGTGCTGGAACCATCCACAGATGTCCTCCCTCTGTGGGCTACAGCTCTGCAATGTAGTAGGTCGCTCTGTCTGTTGAACGGCGCATATATGGCCAGTGTACAGCTGACAGGTGTCTTGTTGTGGAACAGTCATGGGTATATGTGGGATAGCATGACCAATGCAAACTGTACACATGCTCATAGGATGCAAGTGTCAAGGATTATGCTGAGTGGCCAGTATAGTCCTCCAGCATGGGTCGTCTGAAGTCATCCACCCCAGTCTACACAAGTGTAGAGTCTGCTTGTGCTAAACACAGTTTGTGTGCAGTGACAACCTTGCCTGGGGGTGGAGATGAGATATGGATGTCCAGGGAAAGGTGGACATGGGCAGGTATCAACAATGGTGGTCTACCTCTGGTGTGGAACAGTGAGTACCCACGTTGCAGATGGACAGGGGCAATATGTATTAACCCATGTGGCTGTGGTGTGTGGTTCTGCCATAGCACATGGACCCACAAATTGTAGTGGCAGTAGGGTAAAGTGGTAGAGGCCTGAGTAGTTCTCACACACAATATGCCTGTACCTGATGTTAACAACTGGAATGGTGTATGTGAATACCTGCATATCCTGGCACTGTTCCCAGGGAAGCTAAGTGTGTGTCCTGGATGTGGGTGTGGTGTGCTGGACTGGTTGTGTTGTGTGTTACAGGTCCTGTGGTCCCAAAGCATGGTATAGAACATAACCTGCCAGTGCGATGTGCATATCTGACCCTGATGTAGGTGGCTGCAAATGCATATATATGCTATCACCCACCTGACAGGTAGTACGACATCTACAAACCTCTGTGGAAATGAAGATGTCAGCACCCTAGAAATACTACAGGTGCAGAACAGATGCCCAGTAATTTGGATAGTGTGCTCCGCTAATGCGTCGCCCTCAAGTGTCATAATATAGTTAGGTAGGGGTTCGAATCCTGCAAATGCTCAGTATGTGTGTGGGTGAGTGGGGTTTGTGTGTGTGAAAGGCTGTGAGAGGGAAATGTCCCTTTTGGCAACTGGGAGAACACACTACAGGATGCACACTCCCCTTTCTAAACACAGATGATGTCAGCACCCTATAAGTACAGCAGGAGAAGGGAAGCCTCCCAGTAATGTGAATAGTGCGCTCTGCTAATGCATCCGTCTCAAGTGTCATAACATAGTTAGGTAGTGGTTTGAATCCTGCAAATGCCAAGTGTGTGTGTTTGGATGGGGGGGGTTATTGTGTGTGTGCAGATATGTATGAGAGAAATGTTCCTTTTGGCAACTGGGAGAACACACTACAGGATGCACACTCCCCTTTCTAAACACAGATGATGTCAGCACCCTATAAGTACAGCAGGAGAAGGGAAGCCTCCCAGTAATGCAAATAGCGTGCTCTGCTAATGCATCCGTCTCAAGTGTCATAACATAGTTAGGTAGTGGTTTGAATCCTGCAAATGCCAAGTGTGTGTGTTTGGATGGGGGGGGGGTTATTGTGTGTGTGCAGATATGTATGAGGGATGCTCCCCTTTTGGCAACTGGGAGAACACACTACAGGATGCACACTCCCCTTTCTAAACACAGATGATGTCAGCACCCTATAAGTACAGCAGGAGAAGGGAAGCCTCCCAGTAATGTGAATAGTGCGCTCTGCTAATGCGTTTCCCCTGCGTATCATAATGTAGTTAGGTAGGAGTTTGAAACCTGTAAATGACATGTGTGTGTGTTTGCATGTGGGGAGTTTGTGTGTGTGCATTTCCGTACGAAAAACATGTTAGTTTTGGCAATCAGGTGATCACACTACCTGATGCACATTACCCTTTCAAAGTACTGATGTTGTCAGCACCCTATAAGTATAGCCAGAGATGAGGAACTATCTAGTAAACCGAACAGTGCGCTTTGCTAATGCGTCCCTCTCACGTGTCACTTAGGTAGGTAGGGGAATGAATCCTGCAAGTGTGCATGTGTGTGGGGGTAGTAGGGTGTGTGTAAATGCAAGTGTGAGGGAACAGATCCTTTTGGCAAATACTACAATACACCAGATGCTGCATACTCCCCCAGTAAACACAGGGGATGTCACCACACTATCAGCACAGCCAAACAGGGCTAGTTGGCTAGTAATGCCAATAGTGTGCTCTGCTACTGTGTCTATTACCATTGTCAGAGTACAGATAGGCATGTTTTGGTAACCCACAACTGTCACGTGTGGTTGTGTCACACAGTATGACCTTGTGCGGGTGTTTGTACATAACAATGCATGCCATTGCCTAACCCAGCAATGGCATTGCACACATGATGTATGTGTGTGACACATACACATAAATACCTGTGACACATGCTTCGTGTGGATAAATGGTATTAGCAATGTATACCAATATGACTGTGTCTTACTGTGCAGGGTCCGCACATGGTATGTCCCTATACAGTGTGGGTGTCTATGGTGAAAGACCTACAGCAGGGGATACACATCTGGTCTGGGCCATATAGTGTACATGTAGTCAATGTACAGGTGCTGCATGTTCCCACCTGTTGTGGTAGTGGTAACATGTCATTCCACTGCAATTCGGTGACCACATGCTGTGAACTCTTCAACTAGAGTGTTGTAGCTACAGTAATGCTCACACACAATGTTCGGCTGGATGCAGTACGGCCTTATAAACACAGTTCATGAGACTGTCATATTGCCGGTGTTGTTATGGAGGATAGGTGGTCTTCCTGTGTATGTGAGGGTTGTGTGTGCCAGGCTATGAACCAGATGGCAGTCCGACACACTGTCAGCTGCACATGAGTAGGCCCTGATGGTTTGTGCTGTGCCAACAACCTGGAGGTGTGTGTATCTGTGTTACCTTGGGATACCACCCCCCTATCCATGTGTGTTACATGTGTAGGGGCGACAGGCATGGTATGGGGCATAACCTGTCAGTGATGGGTAACACCTGTGAGCCATGAATCATGCATCCGGTACTGCACAGACATTGCAGTTCACCGTGCTGAGGGCAGTGTCTGGTGCATGCATCCTCCGGTGTACACTGCTGTTGTTGTGTAGCAGCACTGTTAGTGTCCTAACCTGTGTGATACCCATGGAGGTCGCTATGTAAACCATGTCCTGCAGCATAAGGCAGTATGTGTGTACCAAGGAGCTTTGCCATTATACATCGGGCCATGGGTGTCACGTGCAAGATGACCCATGCACATCAATGTGGCTTTCCTAGCATGTAAGCACACATTGACAGCCAGTGGATACCCTATGAATGACAGTGGAGACTGAGCATAATGTAGACATACAACAGCCTTCCCACATATAGTGGTAGAATACCTGGTGAGGGTATGTTGGCAACCAACATCAGGCTCATACTGGCCTGTGCCACATGCTGAGAGATCCATTCTATGTTCCCTATCATGTAGTCCAGGGAGGTATGTCCCAGGCAGCCACACTGGCATGGTCAATGAGTGAGTCATATCTGTCCATGCCTCTGTCTGACCTGTATGCATGTGTGCTGTGGTGGACCATAGTGCCCCTGAGTCATATCACTGTGACCTTCACCAGATACAGCCTGTTGAGCGGGACCCCAGTGCAGCACACATGACAGGTACCTGACACGTCTGTAGCAGGTGTGTTGTGTAGCCCTACAGGCTGTGGGTGTGTGGCACAGGGGATGTGCGTGCCATGTGTGGCATGTGCTCTGTTCTGACGGAACATATGCCTGTGTGCCAGCTGCGGAGGTGTGTGATGCCCAGGCAGGCTGCTAGTCTGAGTCCCCACGTATGCCCCAGTGTGTTCAGCATGCTGTCAGTGTGTGTCAATGTCTGACTGGTATTGTCGTCACTGTAATATATTGTATTGATTTATTTATTTATCCTACATTTGTTGACTGGGATAGCCCAACTGGATGCATGTCCATTTCCAGGAGGCCCGTGGAGACAAGCTACGAGGGTAGCAGATACAGCATTACAGAATACTAGCATTACATAGTACAAACAGATTATTTACAGAGATTACATAAGTAAGCAAGTCAAACATGTTCCACAGGTTAATGTTAGACCTGAGCACAAGCCAGGATTAAATAGAAATTACACAGTAAAGTGGTTCACAGAAGTTACACATTCGAGTTAGCCAGGCTTGATACATTGACATAGCCAGTTACATGACAAATGTTGTTTGAGTCTACTGTTAAATGACCTAAGGTGGACATTAGGGTAATATCAGCTGGAAGTGAGTTCCAGGACCTACTTACAGGGTTTGCAAAGAGAGAATCACCAGCTGTGTTATTAAACTTGCTAGTTTGAAGTAGTACATTGTTAGAGGATCGAAGCGGTCTAGGATTGTTATAGGGGGTGATAATAATTTAAGTGCAGGAGTATTGTCTGGATTATAGAGGATTTTATAGGCCATAATCAGTTGGTTATACTGCATTAGGCTGGGTATTGCAAGCCAACCAAGCTGATTTAGATTGATGCAATGATGTGTCCTAAAAGGCGGGCCAGTGGCAAACCTGGCAATGTGGTTGTAGCAAATCGAGTGCTTGTTAAGGACAGTCTTGTTCATATGTGAGAGTAGAGGGGATGCATACAGAAGGGCTGAAACAAGGTGTGAGCGAGCTATGGCACCTTTAGCTGGAGGGGCTAGGAAGGCTTTAATTCTGTAAAGTGACCCTAGCTTTCTATTGATGGCTTTGCTAATCTGATTAACATGTATGTCACATATGAGATTATTGTCTATGATGACACCTAATAGTTTCGGAGATGGGTCAGGGGAGATTATTGTGCCATCAGTTGATGTTATGGTAATGGTGAAAGTGGTAGACCTACGTGTTGGTGGAATAACAGCAGTTTAGTTTAATTGGGATTTAGGATCAGACGATGTTCAGAAAGCCAGTTTGCTATTGTATTAAAGGTGGTCTGGGTAGCTGACAATAACTCTACTGGAGATGTGGCTGAGCAGATCAGAGTAGAGTATACAGCATATTGGATACAGCTGACTTTTGGGATGACAGTATAACGGTCGTTAATGACGATGGAGGACAGCAAGGGCCCTTGGATAGAGCCTTGTGGTACTCTGAGGGTGTTAGGTAGAAGGTTAGAGGGTTTGTTCTGCCAGAGGCCGGCCTGCTGTCGACCATGCAGGTAGGATTGACACCATTGGAAGGCTCCAGTATCTAGACAGTCTGTGCAGGGTGTGGAGTACAAGTTGGTGATCAACCATATCGTATGCCTTTGAGTTATCCAAAAAGAGGGCTGTGGATATATAATTAATGTTGCAAGTATGGCTTATGGTGTTAGTAAAGGCTAGAAGGCCTGACGTAGTGCTGTGATGAGGACGTAAGCCATGCTGAGTGTCTGCCATAATGCGAGTTTGGATTAGGTGGTGCATGACTTGTCTATGACGAAAGTTTCCATAATCTCTGCAAGTGGAGAGAGTATAGCTATTGGCCTATAATTGGAGACTTCAGTAGAGCTGCCTTCTGTGTGAAGTGGGATTACATATGACATTTTCCAGATGGTGGGAAAGTTAGATTCTAACATGGTTCCTTTGATTACCTTTGAGACGGGGTAAGCAATAGCATCATCTGGTTTTGATAGGTACTCGGCAGGGAGTTGATCAGCAGACAGTGTAGTGGGTTTCACTGTTACAATCAAGGTACGGAGAAGTGAAGTGGCGACTGGTTGGCAGCTGGACGCAAGTAGTTTTCTAGGGTGCTGCTTTCAGGACCAGGGGAGCTAGGAGGTAGATGGCTAGCTAGGGCCTGCAATGTCTCAGTAAAGGACTGGTCAAAGCTATCAGGAACATCTTCAGGGGTATTATCAATAGTAGCAGCAGGGATTGGGGTTGACGTTTGTCCTGGCCGTAGTATATATGACATGCCACCTGACAGGGTATGGCATTACTGGGTTCAGAGAGACCAGTCCCCAGATTGGCTGTGTGGTGGCATCCCACACATGTGTTGTACGTTCCTGGCCAAGGGTGATGGCTGACTGCATACATGTGGCAGCTGTGACAATGACACATGACTCACATAAACCACGACTGGACCATAGAGGCGATTCACAGGTTACCTTTGCACATGCCACCCTAGTAGTGTGATTGCCATGGTGAGTACCAACACATAGGGCCAATAAGGAACAACATACTGAAGGTGTGTATGTGTGGGTGGACTGCCACTGTTTCATAGCACTGACATATATGACTGCACACGTGGGTATATGCCGGGTAAGACGTGTGCAATGTGTCACAGGCTACTCACATGTGTACAGGACAGACAGTGCCGTTCTGTCATGTGTAAGGTTGACATACATATGGTACGCTATGCAGATGTCAGTAGCAGTCTACAGAAGCACTGTAACCCTGCATTGCAGGTGTAAGCAGTGTTCCAGGGCACCCCAAGCGAACATGCATGCAAACAAAGCTACAATACACAGGGCTGGAAGTACTGCATTATACAACAAAGAAGGGGTAACAATAACAGTAAGTAACAATGCAAATATGTAGGCACTATCAACATGTACCCAGGAATACGCAGCACAGATGCCCATGGTAGAACCGATATTATGTCATACTTATTTGTGATCTGGACTACATTGGTACTGCACACATATCTAGATGCGCGAACATCCACATGGCATAGTCGTTGTGGGCATCTTGACACCATTACTGTACATGTCCACCATTGCATATCACTACTTGCGTTAGCTTTCCCCCTGTGCTACCCATGTATGTGGCTATCTGTTGACAACCTTACCACCGGCATGCAATTATGTGCAGCTGTTATACTTTGGTATGTACTATGGGTGCAGATAACAATTCAGGACATTCATACAGTTACTACAGCAGGCATGCTGGGGTACACACAGTCATAGCAGCACACTGTACTGTTACCAACATGATACTACTAATACACGTCTATGTAGTCACCCTGTGCATCAGCAACGTGTTTACCTGTTCCCGCAATGATGTTGGAGATTGCAGGAGGTGGCACAGTGTCATCATATGCACAGGGTGTGGATTAGGTATGCCTGAGTCAGCCACTGATACCACCAATTGACATGTGTGTGTATGTGTGTTGGTGAGGGGCAGCAGTACAGGGTGGGGCAGTGTTGGTGCAGTGTGTGCGTGTATGTGGTTGCCCTAAGTGTTAACATTTCGCATGTGTGTATGTACGCACACAGTTCCACCTCATGGCTGCCATATACAGGGGTTTGTGGACAGCCACAGACTGCACCTGGCAGGCCATACAGATCAGTGTCTGTGTGCACGGACACGGTACCTGTGCCTGGCAGGGGTGCTATGGACCGTATCCAGTACAAAGCCGGACTGGGTACTGTCATCAGAAGCGGGGGGGTGTTGACTGGACACATGTCCCTGTTGGGACTGTCCAGAGCCACGTGCACGTGGTCTCCTGGGGCGTTCCGATGACAGCACAGACCCAGCATTGCTGGGGCTGCTGCTGGCACTATGGGGGCGTGCACGAGCCTGTTGTCATCTGCGCCGACTGCCAGCTGCTGCCGCTGCCGGCATACGGCCACGTCGACGCCGCAGACGCCCACCATTGCCCTGGCTCATGGACATCTGGTTGTGGAACTGCTGTAATATGTCCCCACAACGTCTGTCTATGACATCGGTGAAGTTACGGATAGCATCCGCAATGTCACGCATACTGTCTGTCATGGCTGTGCGACATGCTCTGAGCTCCCTCAGACCCTGTCTGGTGTACCTTTCCATACGTGACTGAGCCTGCATGACAGTCCGAAACATAGCTGAGGTTGACAGACCTCTTTGGGCACATCGGCCAGAGGCAGTACGCCCACGGATGCTCCCACGAGAACCCATGGGCAACTGTCTGTGTGGTACCATCGGAGGACCCTGCCCATGGCTGCTGTGTGGGGACGCATGTGCCACAGGTACCACATTACCCTGGTCTATGCCCGCTGTATCCTGTCCATCACCTAGGGACAATGGTGACAAAGGATGTACAGGCAGGATGACTGTGCGCAATGATGGGGTTGACAACTGTGTACTGTCAATTGGCTGACCACTGGCAGACCCTGACACACCTTCCTGTACCATTACACATATATCATCATTACCAGTAGCCGTGGCACAGGATTCAGGTTCCCTGCTGCAGGTCACCAGAGCAGCCCCAGAACCTGTGGGATGCAGACAGGAAACACAGTTTACAGTCTCCAGACATTGTTACCAGTGATGCACTTATACACACATGCACACATGCACACATGGACACATGCACACAGGCACACATGCACACAGGCACACATGCACACATGCACATGTGGACACATGCACACGTGGACACGTGGACACATGCACACATGGACACATGCACACGTGTTCACGTGCACACATGCACACATGCACCCATGCACACATGCACACATGGTCACGTGTACACATGCACTCATGCACACATGCACACATGCACATGTGGACACAGGCACACATGCACATATGCACAAATGCACACATGCACACGTGGACACAGGCACACATGCACACATGCACACGTGGACACAGGCACACATGCACAGATGCACACGTGGACACAGGCACACCTGCACACATGCACACATGGGCACAGACACACCTGCACACATGCACACATGCACACCCTGCAGTATACACACAGAGCACTACTGAGTTACACTACTGTTACTAGCATTATCAGGACTATTATAGGTTATGTTAAACACACTCACCAGCATGGATGGCCTCTCTCGCTGTAACCCTGGAGGGACCTGCAGAAATGATGAGATTAATGTCAGTGGGCACATCTGTGCCATTGATATTGCATATGATACAGTGTACAGAACAGTCAGGTGTACATATGGCATATTACCTGCACACTCCATGTCGTGCTGCTGTGGAACCAGCCTCCATCATAATGCAGGTGTACTGCTGTTGGTGTTCGGGGCTGGAGCCACAACACTTAGGAGTAGCCCTCCAGTCTGGTGAGGGGGATGTGTGGCCACCCACCTCCTGTGGCGACCTGTTGCCTGTGGATATCTGATGCACGCTGCCGGACACTTCGGATTAAATCACTGCAGTGATGTCGTACCTGCTCATATGTCCTGTTATGCATGCCAATATCATTTACCCTACGGACAAGGTCTTGCCACAGTGCGGCCCTCTCCTGCTGATTCTGACTGGTGCAGGAAAACAGGATGTCATACTTCCGCACCAGGCTCTGGTGGATCTCCTCATCTTCCGCCACAGAGTAGGCGGGGTTACGCTGTCGCGCCATCTCCCTGGAAGAGAACACAGACAGGATATCAGCAGACCATGTCAGCAATATATGGCACACATACTATACATGATACTCATGTGTAGTGATATACTACTACTCCCATATGTTGCATGTGTGTGTGTTGTGGTGGATACACAGGTACATGGCCAGATATCAGTGCTCAGCCAACACCTGTGCAACAATACCTGCCACATTCCACACAACGTAGTAGCATGCCCCATCGGTCAGCACACACTGACAGGTGCAATGCACAACCTCACTCTGGGGGTTCATCCCAAGGTACTGTATGTGGGACACCGTCCACTACTGTGATGTGGACAGACGTTACTCGGCCTGGATATACATATCCCACCACCACCACCAGCACAGTAGACTACTTTGATATGTATGTGATTAGACAGTTATTCACTTGCTGGGACTGAGATGGTATCCATGCAGCACACTGGGCCAGTGGAAGCCACAAGCCACACTGCTGACCCCTTTGCAAATGCTTACCATGGACATGCCGTGGATTGCATGACACTTGCACACACATGTCTAACCCAGACCCTATGCACAAAGGTTAGGCATCCTGTCCTGTGGACCCCAGACAGAGGCAGATTGTATAACAATAGCAGGAGGCTACTGCAGGACAGAGCACATTCACATTAAGGGTAGGCATCTGTGGTCAGCACTGGTACTACGCTACAGTCCGTCATAACAACAGCCATGGCCTACTCTGGGAGGGAAATGGACACAAACACTATGGATGACCACAAGACCTTCTTCAGTTATGTTACACATATGGACCACATGCCTCAGATATGCTCTGTGTTAATCCACACCTACTTAACATTCACCAAACACACGCATATTGGCAACAATCCTGCAGACATGTTCGGTGCACATATCCCCCCTCCTTCTCCCCCACTTTTGAAATATTTATCCCAGCTGGATGTAATCTCCCTATCATCGCACATGTCCAGGTGAGGGCTGCCCTCAGCAGAGGAGAACACACAGCATCACTGTGACCTCGTGGTCCCCCTGCATGTGTGCTACCGGCACTCTGAGAGGACATACCACCGCATGTAACACTGATAGTTTATCTTGGCCGTACTACAGGATATGTACCTGGACAGTGGCATACAGCAACAGTGGTCCCACAACACTAAGGGGGCACCTCAACTGACCCTGGGAATTACCACATCATATGCATAATGGGCCAGTTCTGCTACGCTATGGAATTATGCAGTATGGGATGCATATGCAGTGACATCAGGTACCTGCAGACACTTGTTCCCAGCCAGTGTGCCTTTGGGATGGGCTGATCCTGACTTTTGGGCATGGCTGACATTTCAAAGCAGTCACTACAGCCATTGCTAGGCCAACGCACAGACACATGCTGCCAGGATCCTGGCCTATGACTGCTTAACATGTGATGTATGGTCACCCCCTTTTGGTGGAACTACGTACACACAACATATCACATGGACATACCTATGGATACAGACCTATGACACATTTGGAGGGTTCACAGTATGCACACTATTAACCTGCTACTTTGCATTACCTCTGTTTGTCGCAGCTGGTTGCGTTACCACAGCTTCTGCTTGCTGCTGCTACTGTCAGTGCTGACAGCTTCAGGTTACAGAGTCACAGTGTCTGTTTTTTTTTTTTTTTTTTTGCTCTCTCTCTCTCTCTCTCTCTCTCTCTCACTTCTCGCTCTCCCTCTGTCTGCTTACAGACAATGCAATGAATGTATTGCATGTGGGGAGTGTTAGCACTGGATGCTTTTGTAGGTATCTGCATAGGTCCATGTGATGGCCTCTGCACCAATTGTAAGCCAGCATTTGCTAATTGCATACAGCCAGTTGTGTACTGATTGCAGTTCTCACTGTGATTTCAGGTCAGTGCTATAAAAGGGTATGTGGGATAGGCATTGCCCTTTCAGATTGTGAGGGCGGGGACCATGCTGGTGTGCTGTGGACAGTGTTCTGTGACTGTAAAGGTTAGTATCTCTCTCATGCTTCAGGCTGTGTTGTATATTCACAATTCTCCATCCCTATCTCATGTTCTCTGTAGCAAGTGTGTATGCACATTGACTCCTACAACTATATATAGATATATTTATATATATATATATATATGTACATATGCATACATATATCTATGTACTTTAACTGACCTTATTATCTACAGGCTGCCAACTAGCATGGCTGTTTCTTTTCACACACTACTACTATGGAAATCCAGTAGTTTTGACATTTATTTTAAATGACATGCTTTGTGTACTACACATCCTATATTCCCTTTACATTCATCCCTACTTTTACATGTTATATTTATTTTAGCACAATGTTTTTGTATAAGAGGCATGGCTTAGTGGTAGGTTGTACAGACTAGTGTTTCCAAGGTCCTGGGTTCGGGACTGACAGTGGGAGTTTATTTTTCTTTTGAACTGAGTACAGGACCTGTCAATCACAGTGACTAAGGCACTTTTAAGCAGTTGTAACCGGGCTAGCGCTGGTTTGCATGGAGCTCACGCATGCGCACTGGTGGTTAGCTCCACGCACACCCAGTTACAACCGCTTAACAGTGCTTACTCGGGCGCACACCCGCGCTATTTTCTTTGAAAGAAAAGAAAATGGGGAGACAGGAAAGTGGTGAAAAAGGGGTCACAAAGAGGGTAAGACAGTAGGGAAACAAGCTTGGGATGTGCAGGAGGGATTTAGGTAAGGCCCATAGCTGCCCATTTCTTCATCAGCAACAGCTGTGCATATGTATGTAATTTGGTGTGACATTTGAAACCTTCCACCCCTGCAAGAGGTGTCAGGACAACAATAATACTTGTTGTACAGCCAACTGTAATTGATAGATTCCATGTCCAGCGGACATGTGTGCGGAATGGGCAGCTATGTATGGGGCGTAATTTTTTTGTGGGTACAGAGTGCCGTTTTTTTTTTTTTTCAGGTGAGAGTGGTATGTCAGGTGAAGGAAGTCGGTTCAGCTGGGGAGGTAGGTTGGGTAGGTAAACAGACAAGACAAACAAGACGCATACAGGGCGTGTATGACATGTGTGGGGGTTAAACAATTGACGGGGACGGAGGTTTGGATATCCAGAGCCCATGAGCCCACAGATGGCAACAGTGGAACTGATATCCCCACCCATAGGCAGTTGCCACTGTTCCTTCACTGCCCAGGACGGGCTGTGCTGGGGCTGTGTAGGCGGGGCAACAGGCATGCCCGTTAGTTGCACCACCCGTGCCTCGAGCTGGCGTAGGGGCTCAAGGACAGAGTCCCGAATCTCCCTACGCACCACAGTCCGGACGCTACGGAGGTTGAGTGGTGGATCTCCTCCGGCCACACTTGCAGAGGGGGGGCGAGCCCCATCCCCTGCAGCACTTCCACCCGCAGGTGGCACAGGGCCACCGGAGGAGGGTCCGGACTCGGCACTAGTGCCAGGTGCACTCACCAGCTGAGGTGGGAGAGGTGGGTCCGCTGGAACCCGCCTTCCCTGTCGTCCTATGTTTTGCATTATGTCATGACAGTTTGGGTTAGTGACATATAATACCATTCACAATTAGTTGTAACAGCATGCATTAGTATTCCCATTAACCAAACACCCAGATATTCACACCATTGAACAGCGTGCATAACACATGCATAATTTGAACAGAAATACACAGTCCAACAACATGCAGGGTTAATTGACGGCAACGGGCCATCAGGTGTGGATGTATGAACAGGGCAGATGCATCAACGGACATGCAAATATATATGACCCAACAGGACAAACGTCCAGGGGTGTTAATTGTGATTGCACATACCATTTTCACATGGAATGGGTTATATGTGGTTATAGGGTGGGGTAAAGAAAGTAATATTAACACCTTCGAATAACAATACATATGCTGTACATTTCTAATAGCTACAGTTATATACACACTACTGTTCTAACTACAGTTTCCTATATGATAACTATTTCACCTTGCTGATAGGACTGTTACTGCAACATCAATATACATTTTAGTGTTCTTCATACACATTCATATCTAGCTTTGTTCAGCTACATCATCTTGCTACTTTTGCTTTATATAGCTGTAGACAAGTGTGGATGTTTGGTATATCAGACAATCATCCTATCTGTGTATTTCAGACTGTGAGCAACATATCCAGATTTTGGGATACACATTCCACATGCAGCAACACTTTGAACATATTTCGCTGTTTGGTTTTGAATCTCACATGCATTTCATTCTGTCTTGACTGCAGTATACTTTATTCAGGGGTTATTACTACTGTATTGCTGGATTCATTACACTTTCTCACACTCTCTCACTTGCTTTCATTTTACTATTCAGGATGGTACTTCTAGGCTTTATTGACATGTTTTAACAGTAGTTATTACAATCCTTTCCAGCAGTCTCACTTCTGTCATGTTTCAGTATTTCCACAGGGATATATTTCACACATGTGATTTCATCATCTTCTGTAGCTATACTTTTCAGCCTGCTGCAGGTTGTGTACTATTTTCTTACAGGCAGGGCATTTTTATTTCAGAATATATGTCGGACAGTTTCATGTTTAGGTTACACTTACAGGCTGAAAACTCTTGTAATCAAGCAATACTTGCATACACTTTCACACTGTTACTTGCAGATTTTATTCCTTTCTGACTACACTGCACTCTTTTGCTGACTGTCATACTTTTATATTTCTTTACAGTTACTGGTAGTGGATTACTGACCTGCCTGGTGGCGCAACCGCACCAGCCTATCGCCATAGGCTCTGCGGTTCGCAGAACGGACACCTGCAGCTGTAATATAAATGAAGTAATATTGGAATACACATCTCCATAATATCAGCTAGTTTAATTTTTACATACATAATTAAATGTTACTTACTCAGTAGTGGGGCGTTGGGTGTTTGCCGGGCCTCCTGGATCCAAAGGTTCAGTTGGTCCTGCTTGCGTCTCTTCAGGTCCGCATGGTGGTGATGGACCTGCTCACCAGTCCTTGGAATCCCTGTGGCACTGGTGAGATCATGAGCCAATCGGTCCCACGCCTCAGCCCTGTATGCTCCCCAGAGGACCTGGCCCTGCATGAGTTGGGCCTCATGATTGTGGACTAGGAGCCAGGCCATGTACCTGGACTCCTCAACACCCCACCTCTGTGCTCGGAAGCGACTACCCTCTCCTACTCCTGACATTCTGCCTGCAGGTCTGTTCTACAATCGTTTATGCTGTGTATTCCCGCCTATGGGGCTTATATAGTCCGTTTTTCCCGCACATATCTGTGAATGGCCATTTTGGAATTGTATCAACTTCAGTAAACCTGCATTGTCATGCTGTAGTTTGTATTCATTCCTATATATTAGCTATTATTGCATTTCTAGGTACTGCTGTCATGGCTTAGTGGTTCTGTACCTTGACTATGGTGTATAGTATCCTGGGTTCGAACCTGGCCACTGCTTTTTTATTTTTCATGACTGTCTAGACATGCTGAGGGGTGTGTCTGTGTAAAGGCAGTTTTGATACGGCTTGCTCAACGTTGCCCGTCGGTTAGCTTGTTTGCGCGGTGCGCAGCTCTGCGCAAACGGGGTACACTGCTTTAAGCCTCATTTGGCTATCGGCACGCATATTACACTCAGCTCAGTTAGGGGCACATAGATATAGCATGTTAAACCACTGCTCAGCTACGGGCACTCATTTTGCACCAGTTAAACCACTGCTCATCTATGGGCAGATGCACTCACCCTGTTAAACTGTAGCTCATCTATGGGCACATCTGGCATGTTTTATTCTTTTGTTACCTCACATTTCTTCAATATAAATGGGCTATTTCATTACATTTTACATAAGTTGTGGTTTTATGTCTACATATTTGTCAGGGACTTGTTTCCTGCTTATTTTGCAAAAAAAATATTGGTGTTGTGGGGGCTCGAACCATGAATGCCTGCTCTGCAGCCAGCATCTCTACCGCTACACTATTGCTTCCTGGTTTATTTTGCATATTTAGTTTTTATATGCTTTCCCACTGACTGCTAACTGTAGCTGCGCTACGGGCACGCCCGCGCAAACGAGCGCACTCACGGTTAAACATCTTAAAAAAACTTAGAACTTGTTCATTTATATTTATTTTCTGTTCATAGTCTGTGGGGGCATTTGTTGTGTTCTGTTTATTCACATTTCCGTGGACTCTGTCGTGGGTGTTTCCTTTGGGTACTTTTCCTCTTCTGGGGGCGTGTCCGCTTACAGGGCTCGGCCTACGGACATGCCCCCTACTGTCTTACACGGACCGTGTTGGCCTTCAGTGTGATTCAGCATGCTCTCATTAATATGCAGAGCATGCTGACATCACTCCGTTTAACTACAGCCTCTGTGTATGAGTTATAACTCTTACACGGAGGCTTTGTGAATCCTGCCCTATAACATTGTAAATGAAACGTAATGGGCATACTTTGTCATTTCATTTGTGAATCAGATACATCCATGAAGAATAAGTAAATCTTTTTATTAGTAACTTGATGAAATACACTAAGTGATGTTGTCAGTTACACAAAATTATTTTTTTTATGAATAAATGAAACTACACTAGTTTCTAAGTAAGTACTAGGCTGACCTTTCTTGCAGGGCATTCTAAGCCTTGGCAATTTTCCTTCAAAGGTAAGAATCGAAGTCTGCACGTTGTGTCTGTTAGGTAAATGTTTTAACAATTAAACCAACAGCAGAAAAACTTCTACCTTTATCAAGATTTTATCACCCGCAATGGGAGTCAAACCCACACTCCCTAGATAAAGAGGCCAAAGCCTTATCCGTTAGGCCACTGAGGGCTAATTGTTCTTAGTTTTTCATCTGACCCATAGTCTACATGCTACCATGCATCTCAGACATGTCTTCACCATCACCTATAGCTTCCCTAACTGCTCTGCCTTTACTGCCCTGGATTTTGTATCACACATTGGTATTGGATGCACCACTGTTTTGTACACCTTACTTATCAGCTTCTTTGGCATTCTTCTGTCACACATTACACCTGACACTATGTGCCAGTTGTCTGCGGCCGCTCTGATTCCTTGCTCCTCAACCACCCTTCCTAGGTACTTGAAACTAATAAATGTTTTCACTATTTTATCTTCTATCTTATTTCTCAGCTTCTGATTTCCTCCATTTCCGGCCATTACAACTGCCTTTTCTGTACTCCTTTTCATCCAGTCTGCTTTCAGTTTTGCATTCCGTTCCCCTATCATCTGGTAAAATTCTTGTTCGGAACCTGCATGTAATGAGGCATTGCATACAGCAGCTTTGTTGATCTGTCCCCTCCAAGTTGTTTACTAATGAAGTTCATCACCAGTTTGAAGAGCGGTAGGTTGACAGCACAACCCTGATGCACACCCATTACTATTAGGAACCCCTCTGGGGGCTGAACATTGTTCAGACTTGAGTCATTGAGTCCTTTTTTTCATAGCTTGGATTAATGCTGGCAGTGTTTCTAAGACTTTGAGTCACTGCAGGACTGTCCAAATTAGTTTATTGGGACCTTGTCATCTATTTCTCCAAGTCTAAGAATGCCCAGCTGGACTCTTTCCTCATCTCTAGCTTCTTCTCAGCTATATCTCACTGCAAACAACAGGTTGGTTGGGCTATATCCTGATTGGAAACTGAACTACTCAATTCCCATCTTCATACTGATTAACCTCTTTACACAAGAAGTGTGTACACAGCCTAAAATAAATGGGGGGGGGGGGGTATAGGCAGCTTTTAAATATTGCTTTTTATGAATTTAGAATAACAGGGTTTGTGCTATCATGTATTTTCTGAAGGATATGAAGTCTCAAACTCAAATGTATGTCATTACGTAGTGAAGTGGCTTTGTTAGTCAGACAAATGTATTTTATTTTATTTGTTTATAAATAAATAATAAATGTAGCTGCAATCATTTTGTGACTTTGCCAGCCTTAAAGGAAGTAAATATTGTGGGAAGAAATATTCAGGGAATTGTTATGGCTAGGCTTGTATAGGCTCTAGTGCTGATAGCCTAGTACCAACCTATGAACCTATAAGAGTGATTGTGTCTTTCGGCTTTTCCCGGTTAGGGGTCGCCACAGCGGAACTCCGGTCCACTAATGATTGGTAGTGGATTTTTACGTACCGGGTTACCAGCCCTGACGCACAACCTTCAACGAAGGCACACCCCATTCACGTATGCCTCCACACAGAAGACGCTCTAGCTGAGAATCGAATAGGACAATGTCTTGCTATGAGGCGACAACGCTACCGCAGCACCACCACCGCAGTATGAACCTATAAGAGTAAAGAATTGAAATATAGGAGTATAGGAGCATGGAGTGAAGCTTTGTAGTGCTGCATATCTGTAGCTCTTAGTGCTACCCTCTCAATGTTTGCAACAAACAGAATGCTTTATTGTACATTGATTTGTCATACTTCTACAACATTAACATTCCATCAATATTCCAAGCCATAAGATGTGTGTGTGTGTGTGTGTGTGTGTGTGTGTGTGTGTGTGTGTGTGTGTGTGTGTGTGTGTGTGTGTGTTTGTGTATCTGTATACACTTGGGGTAGGACAGCGTGTGCATGTGTTTGCAGGTTAGGGTTAGTTAAATGGATAGATTTAGTGCATATGACTTGTTCTAGGATTTAGGGGTCGAATTAGGCATAGGAAAGAGTTATTCATGTGTGTGTGTGTGTGTGTGTGTGTGTGTGTGTGTGTGTGTGTGTGTGTGTGTGTGCGTGTGCGTGTGCGTGTGTGCGTGTGTGTGTGTGTGTGTGTGTGTGTGTGTGTGTGTGTGTGTGTGTGTGTGTGTGTGTTTTTATGTAGTATTTGTCCAAGTTATCTTGTGTAGTGCTGTTGTTATAGAAAGGATTTTTCGAAAGTGAGGTGTCGTGTTAGGGGCAGAAGAAGGGTCACAGTTAGGGTTGTATGTGGAAGACACATGACTACAATTGTTTCATAGCCTTAATCCTGTCTGCTCATTCCCTAACCATAACTTTGTTTAGGAGAGGAGATGACTCCAGGCACATTATAACATATATAAAACACAAATGACTGTCACAGCAGTTCAATATGAATTTAATGATGAATATTGTTATTTTATTATAAGCATGTTTTCCTGTAGTACTTAAAAAGACTTAATTGTATGTCAAAACCAAAACGTTTCCCTAGAATTATGAGTACTTTCTAGAATAAGCAGTATTTCAGGGATCTTCTAAAGGAAAACTTGATCTCACAATTCCAAAACCTAAAAGGCAAGGAGTTTAAAAGGATTGTCCCTTAACAGAAAAATTAATTGCAAGTAGATATTTCAAAGATGATCCATTGAACCAATAATACCATATTTCTCTAGTGATCATAGCATGCAAACTAGAATAGAGGTAAACAAAACTGGCTTTATCTCATGAACTAATAATATTACTTAAGCTGCATAAAGACAACACTAAATCAGCCTGAAGATAACAATACATGGAACAAAGACTAGATATATTTCAGAAAACAGTCTATAAGGTACTATTTTTACATCTTCACTAGAGAGTGTTAATGAGCTGTTCCTTTCTAAACATACATCATTTGTAATGGTTGGGCCAGAGTGATTGTGGCTTCTATGTAAGTGGCAATGGAAGCACTCTTTGACACATAATATAAAGTTGTTTTATTTTTTCTTTAATATAATATAATATGCACATCTCACCAGCTGTACCAAAACTATTTTGGAAATCATTTTGACAGCAATTACAAATCTTCAACTAGATATACAAAGACAAAGTATGAAACTAAAAGACGTCTTTCAGTACGTTTACTAATTTCACTCTGTTCTACCTCTGTCATCATCAGAACCCTAAAAGTTTCAAGGGAAATGTCCAAACAAAAATAGATGTACTTGTAGATCTGTGCCAGTTATATTATCTAATAAAACTGCTTTACTGTCATTTTTTGGTTTTGGGAGTCTGACACTTTTTTTTTTTTTCTAAATCCTGTGATTCAGCCTGTTGGCCTGATACTTGTAAACAGCATCCATGCATTGTATGCCAACAAATCAGCTTTATAATCCTATGCAAAACAATCCATTTTTATTACAGGAAGAGTACAATACACAATAAAACAACCACGAATACGCCTATAACATGAGTATAATTGCTGTGCAAACTATTCTGTGATATTCAGCTAGCTAGGACCTTTTAAGCACCAGGCAGAAACATTTTGTACACCTATCCCTTTCTTATTATCACTTAGTTTAATTTTTACTTTGCTTGTAACTTTACATTAATAGGTGCAGGTAACTTGTGGACAGACAGAAAGACGAACTGTGTAACATTTATTAAACAAGGGCCTTTTTGTGGTGTCCACATGCTGGATTCATGTTTATCAGGGTAATAAAAAGCACAGACCCCCCCCCCCCCGACATCACAGAGTGCATAAATTCCAAAGAAACTTCCTTGGAAACGTTCCACAGACATGAATATATATTTTCAGTAAAGCCTCTGGGAACTGTATTAGTTCTCAACCTGCTTCTTTCCAACATGTTTATCTCAGCAATGTCCGGTTTGCATCTGAATAACCAGTAAGCAAGTGAATGTTAGTGTCCCACACTATGAAGACAGCTAAAGTGCTTCCAGCTTAGCAAAGTGTCAACAAGAACAGGTTAAAAAA
>NC_056726.1:1470599514-1470727014 GCF_019279795.1 Protopterus annectens
TGGTGACAGAAGTCAGAGGCAAGGCTTTTGAGCTTCTGCATTGCTTGTTGTACAGGTGAGTAGGTGTGGGATTGTTTTTCTTTTGGAGTACAGGGTGTAGTTTTGGGACATAGTTTGGGTTTTTAACTTTATATTATGTTGCTTGGCTCTTCCTGGTCTTGTTTTTGTGAATGCTAATGTAACACTTTTATTTACTTTTGTTATTATTGGGTTTTGCTTGTTTTGCTTGTTGATATATTACATTGTATATAATCTGTCTAATGTGTCGTATTTCTACTAGTTACATCTATGATCTTTCATTATATATTCATCACATTTATACCCTTCATTGTCACACAGGCTGCGGTGGAAAATAGTTCAAGGACCAACCAATTTAATGAATTATAAATAAGAACATTTGGATAACTAGACTGAACCTATATATTGTGGTGTAGCCAAAGATTTTAAAATTCTTGTGTATTTTCCTTAATTACATTTTAGGTATGAAATAAACCCATAATAAGAAGAAAGTTATGACATGTTGAGGCAAAGGCAGTCATCAAATTCTATAAACAGTGAGACTCTGAACATGCCAATTCACATGGTCCTAGAGAAAACTCAAGTACAAAACAGTACTGAAAGTGTCACATTACTTATAGTTTGTTGTTTGGGATATTTTTGCAGTTACCTTAATGATAGTGGACATCAGCTGGGTATAACAGCCCTATGTTTTGAATGCTTAGTCAAACACTCTCCTTTGCTGTGCTGATGATGTCATAACAAGGCCAAAATATGCATATCCATAGCTAGTGGGATTTGGCTCTATTGGCCTGAAATTGTCCATTAAAATGACGAAACAAGTCATGAACATTCAGAATCGCCAATTAGCTGAAACACCTGATGTTCATAAGGATCATTTGCATATATCCCTTGTGCCTCTGATACAAGGGGTATGGGGTGTCACTCAGTGAAAGTTCTAGCTTTGCTGGAGTTTTCATTTTGTTTTTACTTATTTCTAGAGAATGGATTGCTATGATTATGCTCAAAAAACAGTCAAATTACAATCTGATTCAATGCTACTGTAGTGCAAGACCCAAACTTAACAATGCTTAGAAAGGTGCTTAACAGCTGTTACGTACCCCCTAGGCACTGTTATGGTCAGGTCTGCACTTAAAGCAGACAGTGCTGAACAGTAAACAGGAGTAGCAGGGTAAAAAAATGGCTTTGTTTCAACTCCCATCTCTGCCTGCTGACTGCTAAATAAAACCTCCCTGTTTTGTCTACAACTGTTTCCCTTTACACATGGATAACATACAGATGTTTATCACTCCCCAACTGCTTTACAAGCTTTCAAAGCCAGCACAAAAATTGTTTTTCTTCTGTTTTTTTTTTTTTGTTTTGTTAACTTACTTTTAACTAATTTGTAATACATGGTGAAACTAAATCTCTATCTAATACAAAGAAATATGATCAAATCGGTTTACTATTGGCATTCCAAATCTGCTTCAGTAGACCGTTTAGAATGTCAACCCAAAATGCTGAATTCAGAATGCTGAAAAGTAAACCAAGGCAAAAATGTATTCATCGACAACCAAGGTTTGATGTATTCGACATAGCAGGAGGTGACTGATGTCACCCATACTGTGCACATTAACGTATCATTACATTCTACAGTCAATGGTACATTACTATTTTGCAGGGGGGTTAACCCCCTGCATCCCCCCATGTGGGGGCGGCACCCCCCACACCCCCTGCCCATTAAATATACCAACTCTGAGATTACACTACAGTGAGGAAATGGGCTAATTCCCTGTGCCCCATTGAACTGCGATCTCTCAGCACGTCAAATCAGGAATGATTGAGTATAACATGTCACTCGATAATTCAAATGTGATCCCTTTTGGTTCAATTCACTGCCATTTTGAAAACAATGATTCAGCCATGTGTCACTCAGTACCCTGCACTTCATAAATGTCATAGTAAACCATTAGATCTCCAGTTGTGAATACATATCATGTGCTCTCAACATGAATGCCAAAATGTCTCAAAAACATAATATGTGAGTTATAATCTTCTGTATTAACTAATTAAATGCACCAATTAAGACTTTTTCAGCTGCAACCCAAATAATGGGAAGGAAAAGCTGGCAGTCCAACTAGTGAAGCAGAAAATTAACTGAACTGTGAGACCAGGATCCAAAAGGTTATAAAAGTGAAGAGATAGGCTTGTATTTTCTGCCTTTATTCTTGGAGATTCAGAACTTTTGCAGTGATCTTTACTGGATTGAGGGATTGGGTGAGGATTAAAACTGAACTTTAATTATTTGGTTACAGGAATATGTCAGTGAGCGCTTGGCATACTTAAGAATCTCACAAATGATACCTTCAAGACCTGTACTGGAGTTAAAGTGCTTGGTTCAGATTTGATAGTATCATCCAATTGAAGTGACCATCAGCACCAGTGCTTGTGCTAAACTGATTGGTTCAGATGTGATACTGTCATCCAGTTTTAGTGACATTCAGATACAGCATTGGTGATAGGGCTACACTGATAGGTTCAGATTTAATACTGTCATCAGACTGTAACTGACATTTAGCACCAGCAATAGGGCTAAATCAATTATCTCAGATTTGATGGCATCCTCCAGTTGTAGTGGCAATAAATAGAGTGAGGTGATGGTATTTGAGTCTGAGGAAATGGTGGATGACATACGTAGTATAGAGTATGCTCAGCTGGTATATTCTGTGAATATACTTACAACCAGGTGGGACTGCAGACAAAATACTCAAAGAGGTAAACAACTAAAATATGTGCTAAGATAGTGGTGGAAAACAAATTATAAGAAGTGAATATACTACTACTGTACTAATTAAACATTTTATCAGTAAATCGGGACATATGTTGTTTCTTTTTCATGTACATTACTTCTATGATTTATCCAGTGAATTGTTAATATTGAATTATTTTTATAGGTTCATAAGT
Organism: Protopterus annectens; assembly: GCF_019279795.1. Lineage (NCBI taxonomy): Eukaryota > Metazoa > Chordata > Ceratodontiformes > Protopteridae > Protopterus > Protopterus annectens. The sequence goes on from NC_056726.1 coordinate 1,470,602,476, forward strand.
GTTTACTAGGCTAACAACCACAAGGGCCTTTTTATGCCTAGCCACACATTTCAAATCTCTAACAAGTTATGATACCCTTGATAAGTTTAACCATGGGCCTGGGAGATAAACCATTTACAGGTCACATGTTTGCATCAGAGACATAGGTGTCAAACCAGGGATGAATTTCTGGTTTCCCATCCAATTGTCCAAGTTGCACTTGAATTGGATTAGGGAGGAACTCTGTTTCACATGGATGGGGCACCTGTTCCATAGACAAGGTAGTCTCTGGGATACATATACCTATCTCTCCAGCAGGTCCTATTTATATCACAGGCAAGGTTTAAGTATTTAGAATGGGTAATTCTTGTACTGTTTGTTTTGTGGATATGCAGGAGGTCCATCAGAGTAGGACCTGGCAATGTCCTGTATGCCAGGCATAGATCTCCCCTCAAAAGCCTGTAGGAGACAGACTACAAGGATAGTGCCTTCAGGAGGTCTGCATAGCACATATTAATTACACCTTGTATTATTCTGGTGAGGTACCTGTATGGATGTTCCAGTTGTTGGATATGCCTGGTTAAGTACATACCAAAGGGGACATTGTACTCAATGATAGGGCTGATGAATGCTGAATACAGTGGAACAATGACTTCCTTGAACTTAGATGCCATACCTTTGTTTATAAGTTATGCAGCATAGAATGACTTCCTCACCACTGTGGACACATGAGGATCACAGGCTAGATTGCTATCTATGTGGGTCCCTAAGTCTCTGACTACTGGGTCAAATGTAAGGGGTGTGTTGTCAATATGATAGTTACCAGGATGGATGACTTCCCAAAGTATACTATTATCCATTTCTTGGCATTTAGTTTTAGTCCATGACTCTGATGCCAGTTGCTTATCTGTGCCAGCCCCTCCTGGTGAACATCTGTGTCAGTGTGACATTCAATGGCAGCTCCTAATTTGCAATCACCTTTAAATTTAGTCAGCCAGAGACCACTGACATTGGCCTTGACTTCCGAGAAGTAAATGCCAAAAAGGAGCATGAAGAAAGTGTCCTTACAGGAAACGACTGTAGCATAGCAGCTTGTCCCAGTTGCACAGCTTTACTTTTGAATGCAGTATTTTTAAGATTGCTGGTTTATATTAAACTATCTTTAATTTATTAGGATTCCCCAGTACCAGTGCTCTTCTTTTTGCATAATGCCCTTATTTATGCATGCTCCATACTTTTATAAGGATCATAGATTAGTACTTGGCTATCTTCCCTTGTGGGTCATTTTAAGCCTAGCCAATGAACTTCAACATACTCACCTGATCAATAAAAAAGTATAGATCAATGAGCAATAGTAGTTATGATTTCTACCTCACTGCAACACCTGACTCAGGGTTCAGTTCTGATCTCTGGTCACTATGGTGGAGGGGGTGCATGTTATCTGAATAGGCACTCTAGCTTCCTTCACAAAACACACAGGTTGAAAAGCCATCCTTCACTGCACATCCTGTTGACCTTGTGGTTTGGGTTGCTGCTGAACATTTTGGGAACCACCAATATGTTTACCCATTTTACAAGTCAGGCTACTTACTTGGAATATTTTGCAGACACTCTTCACATTCTCTTTAATTGCATAGTATAATGTTGCAAAGCATGTTGCCTTCACATATTTATAGGGTATTAATGCAGCTTTCTCCTTTCTATACTACTCCAGCAAGTACTTAACCTAAATCCACTTCTTCTTCTTTTAGCTTTTCCTGGTTAGGGGTCACCACAGCGGAACTCCAGTCTGCTAATGATTGGCAGTAGATTTTTTAGGGGTGCTGAGGTGCCAGCTCGACGCCCAACCTTCAACGAAGGCACACCCGTTCTATGCATGTTTTTCGAATGCCACTCGACCACAGGGAGAACATGCAGACTCCACACAGAAGACGCTCTAGCCCAGAATCGAACTGGAGAACCTCTTGCTGTGAAGCAACAATGCTACCACTGCACCACCACGGCTTCCACTTAAATCCACTACTTCTAATACATTGTTTTACACTGCAGGGCATGTTGTTCTTTCACTTTCACCTTTGATTTACTATTTTTAAATACCTTTAATGTCTGATTTTTTTGGGGGGAGTACTGTTACCTTATATTCCATAGTTCTGCTTCTGAGAATTGAACCCACACATGCATACAGCTAAGTTGATGCACTCATTACCTAATACTGTCACCGAGAGTTATTGGAGAAGCTAAATAACATCTTGGAATTATATTTGATGTCTGCTATATAGTGTATTATGGATCTGAATAATTTTTTTCTACAGTTTTAAAATATAACAAATAAGACAGAAAGATTTATCACATGGAGTCAATCATAAATTGACTCCATATTAAATAAATAAATAAGTGTATGTTACTTCAGAATCCTGACTTGTGACAAAATGTTTTATTAATACTGAGCATGTACTGGTAAATATCTAAAGAGTAGTTTTTTTCAGAAAAAGCATGTAAAACAAGTCAATATTCTTATTATGTGTAATTTCAGTCATGAGCACACCTTATGAGGATGTAATACAAGGCAGAAGAGGTCATGTCATGCCATGAGATGAAAGAAAATACCCTGAAACAAAGGAGAACAGTTAACAGGGAAAAGACTGAACTTTTGGGCATTAGTATAAACCAAAGGCATATATGAAGTCAAGGTATCGCAGAGAAGGCTGAGTAGACAACAGGCTGTAATTTGGGACAGTGCTTTGAGCTGAACCAGCAGTCGGCACAAAAGACCTTGGAACTATGTTAATGCAATGTTTTGACTAATGAAATGGCAATTTCTGGAATGTTTTGTCTAAACTTTGAAGTACACTGCAATTACCACTTTGCCTGAGTCAAGCCACATGGGCATTTTTCTAGAGTGAAATCTCATGGGCATTGCAGTCTTGCTTTAGAAAAGGCATTATTATTCACTTTTCAGAGCCTAGTCTGCCAGAGTACTGAGTTCTGTACAAGATCAGAATGACTACTGTGCTATTTCATAAAGGAAAGGAATGTAGATTCATACCATCCTCACCGTCTGTTGTATTTCACATTTATTTAAAGAAATAAGTGGAATGCACTTTTCATGGTATCTTTCCCATTTGTTGTATTTTAAGCCTGTTATAAACTGCAGTTTGTTGCTGCAGATTAAAGCTGTGCACGCACACACACACACACACACACACACACACACACACACACACACACACACACACACACACACACACACACCTCCCACTGTAGAACAAAACAGGAAGTACACATGACTCTGATAAGGAGTATTGGTACTAAACAGCAGATATGAAGCGCTGTGATAACACTCCAATATTGGGAAAATTACAAGCTAGTTCAGCGGTACGCTAGTGTGAGACCCAATGTTAACAACACTTAAAATGATGCTTGGCAATTATTAAGCATCTTTCTAAGTGCTGCTAGTGTTGACACTCACTCTAGGCATTAAGTGCTTAAAATGTAACTCTCTAAACAGCAGCAGAATAAACCAGCTTTGTTTCTGCCTTGCTGTTTATGTCTATCAATTTGCCTGGGGTAAACTTGGATGATTTTTTGGTAAACCACTACGAAATACAGCTAGTAAAAAAAAATTGTCCCATTGTTCAGAAATACATATTGATGCAAAATCTGTCCTTTTAACAACATTTTAAGTGTATCAGAACAATATCAACAAACCTTGCTTGGTTTTGATTGTTTGTCCTACTCACAAAAGTTAAATAAATAATATGATTGATGTTTTGCTTGGTTTTGATTACTTGTGGTACTCACAGAAGTTAAATAAATAATATGATTGATGTTCTGCTTATGTCTGTTTGCCCACTAATAACTTTACTGATTTCCAAAGACACTAAAACATTTTCTGCTTTTTTTCATTCTACGACTAATAGTACACGGAGCAGATACATGCACTACAAACAATTATGATCACCTCAGCAAACATAACCCTTATCAATGTGTTCTCAAAATAGATGCCAAGATTCGTCTCTCAAGCTTTGCTCTCCAAGTAAATTTCATGGCATCCATGTCTCGAACACATAATAAAAGATCAGAGACCACATCATAACCCTCTAGATCTTTCTAAAATAATGAAATTGTCATGACTTTGCCACACTGTGCTGGTAGACATGGCAGAAAAAAGGAGCATCACATCTCTTTAAAATAATGGAATTTTTATAATACATTTTTTATTACCATTTTGTATTTATATGTTAATGTGAAGCAGAATGGATATCTTACCAATGATTGCTGAGGTGGTGACCCATAAAGATAGCAAATTTCTAGTATGTCAGATAACTACAGTTTGCAGCACTGAAAACTAGAAAGCAGTAGATATAACACTTAAATACTCTAAAGCCACTGGCCAGTTGTGCTGATTATTTTAAGCACAACGGGTGAGGTGTTGTACTTGTTTTCTTTAATTGTGGACGGTGTTGGAAGTTAATGTAAAGAATTAAGTCTCTGGACTGTTAAGGAACTGCTTCCTGTAACCAAAGGGTGCAGGATTTGATTCCTTACGCTCTGCAACTCTGAGCAAATCACTTAACCAGAAAGTCTTCCCAGGTCAGCCCTGTAAAGGGGTACTTGTGTCCAATGGGATTGCCTGGTTGACAAATGTGCAAACTTAAAAAAAATCTTGGTGTGCTTTGCTAAGTAACAGTGAAGAGAAATGGCAGACACAATGGTCTGGATTCCAAAAGATGTATTCTCAATGTAAATGACCACTTACACTGACACCATGTCTTTTGGAATCTGGCCACCTGTGTAAACCTGGCTGCAGACAGCCCTTACGCAAAAGTAAGTCACTTACACTGAGAGCAAGATTTTTGGAAACAGGGAAGACTTACAATGGGAGCAACTCTTTTGTTGAATGTCTGTGTTTGAATATTTTATTTATTTATTTATTTGCAGTTGGTTTACCAGGATAGTCCATTGGGCCAAAAGAACCCGTTTTCAATGGAGTCCTGGGGAGAAAAGCTCCAAAAAATAGAACATACAGACTAGGTACATACAATAGAGAAAGCTCTATAAGCAAACAAACATACTAGGTACATACAATAGATTACTAAAGATACTTATACAATTTTAAAAGAGAATACAGTCATTGAATTCGCATTTAAGGTACTTTCCACTAGGCAATCTTATAGAAGTAAGTAGAATAACTGTGGGTTGTGTTAGGGCTAAAGAGGTAGTTAATTTGTAGAAAGTAATTGTTTATGTAGGCATAGTTGAGTAATATAGGAATGAATGGGAGATGAAGAGTACCTTGTTTTTAAGATGGGTGGGAACAAGAGCATTCCCATAGGGACTTAAGATGTGTATGAAGAGATTTTTTGAACATATAATGATTACTACTGGTGCGAATGGATGGTGGGAGTGAGTTCCAAAGTCGTGCTAGGTTAAAGGATAGGAGGTTTTTACCTGGGGGACGAGTTGGTTTATGAACTTCTAATAGGTTTTGATTGTTTGACCTTAGGACTCTGTCAGGTAGGTGCAACGTAAAAGCAGAAGACAGGGAGGGACAAAGAGAGGGGTTATTGATGAGCTTATGGGCTAGGGTTAGCTGAATGAAGTTGAGCTGATGTGGAAGTTCAAGCCAATTAAGTTTTTGGAGAGAGGAACAGTGGTGGGTGGAGGACCTGTGACCATTAGCAAACTTGGCGATTTTGTTGTAGCAAGAAGAAAGTTGTTTCTTTAGAGAGGACTGGAGATTAGTTAGGAGAGGTGATCCATAGAGAAGGGAGGGGATAAGGAAGGAAGAAGAGAGGGAAATTTTGGTGGTCTTTGTGAGGTATTTATTTTGACGATAGAGCATGCCAAGTTTTTGGTGGGTTTTTTTAATATTTAGTTGTAGATGGGAGTTGAAATTAAGCTGGTTATCAATTTGGACACCTAGCAGCTTGGTTTCAGACACCAGTTCTAGGATTGAGTTGTTTTGGCTAGTAATGAAGAATGTGTTTGTATTGAAGGGAATATTTTTGGAGGGGGTAAATACCATGAGTTTAGTTTTGGAGGCGTTAAGAGCTAGATGGTTTGTTTTCATCCAGTGCTCAGTGATTGAGAAAGCTTCTTGTGTGAGATTTTGAAGCTTAGAGGTAGATGTGGCAGAGCAGATAATGGTAGAATCGTCAGCGTACTGGATGATGTTAGAGAATGGGATAGATTTGTGAAAATCATTTATAAATATGTTGAAGAGAAGAGGACCAAGTATAGAGCCTTGGGGAACTCCGTGGGGTGCTGAGAAAAGAAGAAGTGGCCTTTTTCCATTTTACAGCTTGGTATCTGTTTGATAAGTAGCTGGAGAACCAGTTCACAGAGGAGGGAGAAAGGTTAAGTTTTGAAAGTTTTGTTAAGAGCAGACTGTGTGAGATAGTATCAAAAGCCTTAGAGAGGTCAAGTAGTAGTGTGGAGACAATTTGGCCAGAGTCGCGTGCTTTGTTTACGGTTTCGAGATAGGAGAGGAGGGCTGTCATGGTGCTATGATTTGGCCTAAAGCCGTGTTGTGTAGGTGTGAGAAGGTTATTCTCTAGAAGATGTGGTAGTAGTTGAAGTTGGATACACTTTTCTAGAAGCTTGGAAATGGGGGACAGGATAGCGATGGGACGGAAGTTGTTAACATTGCAGTTATTACCGCCTTTATGTAGAGGGATGATAAAGGCTTGTTTCCAGAGTTGGGGCACAGTACATTCCAGGATTGAGCGGTTGATGAGAATGCTTATGGGATAGGCAATAGCTTCAGCAGCTATGCTTAGGAAGTATGAGGGGATGTTATCAGGTGCATTTGTGCCAGGCTTCAATTTCTGAAGGAGTTTCTTTATTGTAGAAATGGGTATAGGTTTTAATGAGAATAGAGCAGAGTGGAGAGGGAGAGTATTTGATGCTGGTAAGGAAGATGAGGACGTTAGAGTAGGAGAAGAGTTGGGGGATATAGAGTGAGTAGATGGGAAAGTGGAAGGAGGAAAAGTGCAGGTTGGATTTTTGGCAGGAGAGAGTGGGGGGGTATTGGATTGTAAGGTAGAAGTAGGAAAAGAGGAAGCTAGTTTACTAATAGATTCAATGAAGAAGGAGTTAAATTGAGTGGCTAAATCTAAATCTGGGGCATTTGGGTCAGGGGTAGGGGTGTGTGGTTTGCTGGGGTTTAGGAGGGTGGAGATTCCTTTCCAGAATTTCTGTGGATTTGTTTTATTATTGTTTTGGAGGGTAAAGAAGTAATGTTGTCTGTCAGAGATAGTAAGCTTTTTAGCTTTGTTTCGAAGGGTTCTGTATTCAGTGTGGGATTCAGGGGTCTTTCTTTTCTGATAGAGTGCCCAGGCTTTATCTCTAAGGCGCATGGTTGCTAATGTGTTTTTGGTAAGCCAGGGGGCAGAATTATTTTTTATTCTTTTTGTCCTTAAGGGAGCTAGGGAATCTAATACTTTTAGGAATGTAGAATTAAAGTGGGAGACTGCGTCTTCTAAGGATAGTGTCCTTAGATTGTTCCAGTTAATTGCATTTAGAGAATCTAAAAAGGTTGTTGGGTTAAAATTTTTGTGGTTGCGGGTAGTAATATAATTGTGGGGGTGGTGAGATATACAGGGGAGTCGATGGGTGAAAGTGGGCATATGATCACTTAGAGCGTCGGGAAGAGTACCACTATCAGAATAATAGTGGGGATGTGAAACTAGGATCCAGTCTAGTATACTGCCACAGGAGAGGTTTTTTGATGGACGTGTTACTTTGTTGATTAGCTGGGAAAAGTTATATAGGTTAATGTTAAGGGGGTTAGTTGGAGATTGTATGGAGGTCCAATTGATATTTACATCACCTAAGATTATGGTTTCATTACTAATGTTATTGGAGAACCAAGAGAGGATATCTTCTAATGTAGAGATATTGTCCCCTGGGGGGATGTAGAGGGATGCAAGACATATGTGTTTATGTTTATTGACTTGAAGGAGAGTGAGGAGTAATTCAGCGTTGTTGAAGTGTGGGATAGGTTTGTCATAGGGAGTAATTAACAAGGAAGTTGAAAATATGAGAGCTACACCGCCGCCTTTTTTATTATGATTACTAAACCGCCGCCTTTTTTAATATGATTACTAAACTTTTTGTGAGATATAACATATCTACCTCACAGTGAGAAATGCACTTCAAACTGACACAAAATCTGACCACTGTATAATACATACAGAGCATGAATACAACATGAAATATATATATATATATGGCTGCAGTGCAGCTGATCAAATGACCAGCAATGTCATCGACTGGGATACTGATAGCATTACGTCAAAAAACCTTACATCAGCACATTTTGTACATGGTCCACTAATGACATGTACTAACTCTGAGATCGCACAATCCCTGAGGAAACGGAAAATTGCCCTACCTGAGGATTGTTGATCTCACACATCTTTTAAAGTTGACCAAATGGTGTCAAGCAAACAGTTGTCAACATTGCTGATAACACAACTATCCGCCTAAAAACACACACACACACACACACACACACACACACACACACACACACACACACACACACACGTGCACACACACACATATATGTGTACGTGATTCAGTATGCATACATATATGTAGGTATGCATACATATATAAATATACATAAATATTGATACACACACAGACATATGTGTGTGTAAGTGATTCAGTATGCATACATATACGTAGGTATGCATACATATATAGATATACATAAATATTGATACACACACAGACATATGTGTGTGTAAGTGATTCAGTATGCATACCTATACATAGGTATGCATACATATATAGATATACATAAATATTTATACACACACAAACATGTACGTGATTCAGTATGCATACATATATGTAGGTATGCATACATACATAGATATACATAGGTTCATAGGTTCATAGGTTTATACTAGGCTATCTGCCCTAAGGCATTTATAAGCCTAGCCCAAATTATTGTGGCTTACGCCACCCCTTATATGAAAAAATACTGTGCCCATTAGTTTGTTGTGCTTCTGTCCAGCAGTGACCCAGAGATGATTCCCGGGGTAAACCTACGATCTCCCATCCACAGGTCTAGATTTCTCTTGAACAGAGTCAGCGAGGTGCTCTGCCTCACATGGACCGGGATTTTATTCCACAGCATAGGGAGTCTCTGAGTGATAAATCTATCCCTCCAGCACGTCCTATTTATATCCGTGCTAAGGTTTAAGTCGCTTGCTCTAGTGGTTTTGGTGGATTTGGATTTTTTGAGGTGGAGCATGTCCATTAATTCCGGGTTGGACATGGCCTTGTATGTCAGGCACATGTCACCTCTGAGCAGACGGTATGCGACTGAATAGAGCTGGAGTTTCTTCAATCTGGCAGCATATGACAGATTTTGGAGTCCCTTTATCCTTTTGGTGAGGAACTTTTGGGGTCTCTCCAATTGCTGCAGATGTCGGGTGAGATACATCCCGAATGGGGCATTGTACTCGATCATTGGTCTGATAAGTGAAGAGTACAGGGGAACAATGACCTCACTAGATCTGGATGTGAATCCCTTCATGATCAGGTGGGCAATGTAGAAGGTCTTTCTAACCACTTTAGCAATGTGAGTGTCAAAAGAAAGGCCACTGTCAACCTGGGTCCCCAGGCCCCTGATAACCTCTTCTGTGCTTAGTGGATTGCCACCTATATGGTAGCTTGGGGTTACCTTGTTTTTCCCGAAGGGTATGACTATACATTTTTGGCGTTTAACTTCAGGCCATGGCTCTGGCACCAGCTATCTGTTTCCGTGAGTCCCTTCTGAAGGATATCAGTGTCCGATGCACTTTCCACTATGGCGCCCAGTTTGCAGTCATCTGCAAACTTTGTCAGCCAAAGTCCTCCCATGTTGGCCTGTACTTCTGAGAAGTAGATGCCAAACAATAGGGGGCCAAGGACCGAGCCCTGTGGGACACCACTTGTGACCGGCTTGGAGTCTGACACAGCGCCAGCAACTCTAACCCTGTGGGTTCTGTCCTTAAGCCAGTTTGCAACCCATCTTGTGACATATGGGTTTACATTTAAGCTGGTAGTTTTTCTACAATACCCGAGTGGGGTATTGTGTCGAAGCCTTTGCAAGGTCAAGGTAGGCTGTATGGACTGCCTTTCCTCATCAATGGCCTTGGTGACTATTTCAAGAAGTCGACCAAGTTCAAAAGGCATGATCTTCCCTTGACAAAGCCAAACTGGGTCGGGTCCAATGTCTGCAAGTCCCCTATATCTTTGTTTATGAGCTCCATTATGATCCTCTCCATAGCTTTGCAGACTAGACTTGTTAAGGCGGTAATTACCAGGGTCCGTAGAGGCCACCTTTGTGGAGTGGGACCACAGTTGCCGTCACGCCACTCCTTGGGCACGTATCCTGTGGTAAGGCTGAGATTAAACAGCTGCCTTATGTGCGGGTTTAATTCCTCATTTAGCTCGTAGCACACAGCCGGGGACACCATCCGTCCCATTGATGCTGTGTTTTTAGCTTTAGAGAGAGCAGCTTTCACCTGCGCATTTGAGATGTCCGGGAGGCTACACTCGGCTGGGATAGTTATCTCTCCTTTAGGGAGGGAGAGGGGGGTGAAGTTTGCACTGAACCTGTCTGCCAGTATGTTGGCAATGTCTGTGGGTTCAGTGATTTTTGTATCATTTTGGACTAATTCTGAGCATATCTGTGAGTTTCCACCCAGGTTCCTAACATAGCTGAAAAAGGCCTTATGATTGTCCTTTGAATCCATGGCAATTTTTCTCTCAAAATTGGCCTTAGTTGATTTTATGAGTGCTCGTATTTTTTACTAATAATGATCAGGGTGACTTCCTTTTATGGATTTTGTTCTATCATGTAATAGCTTTCTCCTCTTATTGTAAAGTTTGTTAATGGCTGGGGTCCACCAGACTGGACGCTTGCCCTTTGTGGAAAGAGTCTTGGTTTTATTTGGGATTGCCTGATCCATGCAGTCCTGGAGGTGTTCATAGAAGGCATTTGTAAGGGCTTCCGAGCTTGGGTTGTGGTTTCCTCTGACTCAGGGGCCTTGAAGGATACCACACCAGTCTTGAGTAGTGTGAAGTTTGCTTTAGAGAAGTTCTTCACTATGGTCTTTTTGTTTGGGGTGGGGGGATGTGGATTTCCAGTGAGATTAGTTTATGATCAGATCTCACCAATGAGGGATATACTTCCGTGTGGAGCATTTTGTCCCCATGTTTGTGACAATGAGATCTAGTATATTTTCTCCTCTCGTGGGAACAGTGACTAGCTGTTCCATGGCATTTGAATTTATGAACTCCAGGAACCGTTGGGCTAGAAAGTTAGGGCTTGAGTAATGTTCCCAGTCTATATTCGGGTAGTTGAAGTCACCCAATATGATGGTGTTTGGAGATACATTTATACCCTCCAGTGTCTTCAGGAAGGCTGTGTGGGGTTCCTGAGTTTGAGAGGGTGGCCTGTAGCATGCTACAATTTGTAGAGCAGTTTTGCCTATTGTTAGTTGCACCTGGATGGTTTCCGAAGCTTCATGCGTTGCCACCAACCTGGAGGTGTGAGTATACTTTATGAATATGGATACACCCCCTCCTTTTGTGGAGTGGTCCGGGTTTTGGGGCCGGAACGCATGATATGAGGTAAAACCTAATAGTGCCGGGGTGCTCTCAGGAGCCTTGAACCAGGTTTCAGTTACAGCACAGACATCGATGTTCTCCATACTGAGAAGGGCCTCGAGTGCGTGCATTTTGAGATTTAGACTTCTGGCATTGAGCAGCATTACCCTCAATTTCTTCCCATTTTTGTTTTCTAGGGTGGTAGGTTTAGAATTTGAGCCTTGCCTAAAAAAGGCACTATGGGGGTGGCTTAAATATTTATACACACACACACACACAAATATATGTGCACGTGATTCAGTACGCATTCATATGTGTAGGTATGCATACATATATAGATATACAAAAATATTTATAAACACACACACACAAATATATGTGTATGTGATTCAGTATGCATACATATACGTAGGTATGCATACATATCATTTTAAATCGAGTTGCTGGCTACTGAGACTTGTCTGCATATATCAACTGGACATAAGCTGTGTTAAATATATTTTCTGCACTTATTTAAGATTTGAGTGAGTAAATATTGTGTGTCTTGGATTCAGTAAATATTGTGTGTGTCTCTGAATCTCTGCAGTTAGCCATCTGAGCTCATTGAAAGTTGTTAGACTGCTTTGAAATTCCTTTGTTAGTGTTAATTAGCTTGGGGGTTTCTGCTAACATTAAAATCTGTGTTGGTTGCATTTCTAGTAATCATTTTAAATCGAGTTGCTGGCTACTGAGACGACTGCATATATCAACTGGACATAAGCTGATTTAAGTATATTTTCTGCACGTATTTAAGATTTGAGTGAGTAAATATTGTGTGTCTTGGATTCAATAAATATTGTGTGTGTCTCTGAATCTCTGCAGTAGTTCCCCACTCACCCTCCCTGTTTCTTGTTGTGGTGTTTAGCTTGGTGGCTTTGGAATTGCCCACGCCTGCTGTAAATCTCTTTTTGCACACTCCTCCTGGACCCATCTCACACTCAACTGAGTACAATGAGATCATATTTTGATTTTGGATACTCTTACCAGTCCCATCTCCTCTGCAGTGTACAGAGAGGGCACTTGGGAAGGGCATTCCCCTATATTATCTTAATCTGCTCTGTTTCCTCCATCTCAAAAAAAAAAAAAATTTTTGCACTTTAACTGCCTTACTGTATTTGTGTTTCTTCCTACTTTATTACCTTATTTTGCTTTTGCCTCTTTTAAAAGTACTCAATTAAATTTATTCTGCTGCCTTTATTACTGCTAGTTAGTAGCCTGATTAAATTGTAACTGTTATTCTAAGGCCCTTGGTTTAAGCACTTGGGCTTCAAACCAGTTGTTTTACATTAGGAAGGTTTGTGGTCTGCACTGTTGTGGCAGGACAGGAAGCGTACATCCTTCTAAGTTGGGAACTGCTGATTGAAGGCTCAGTGTCTGTTATTCTAAAAGTGTATTAGTTCTGGGTTAAGAACTTGGACTTCAGGTCAGTTATTTTACATTAAGAAGGTTTGTGGTCTGCACTCTTGTGGGAGGAGAGGCTAGATTCTGCCCTTCTGAGCTGGGAATTTCTGGTTAAAGGCTTATTGTGCATGCTTACTTGAACGGTTTCTTTCTGAAATCGGTACGCCTTGTTTGCTGTAGCATAGACTAGATTCAGGCCGGCTGGATCTAGCTTTGTTTGTATGAATTGTGCACTGACCCAGGCCGTCTTTTTTGGAGAAGGTTTCTCTGTACCCTAGTGGCAGGACTGTGCAGTTAGAACTTGTCTGATTGAAGACTGCTGGAACAGAGCTCAGTTTTAAGCTTTTTAACTGGTCAATTGGGTAAAGTGTTGTTTTGATTGTATCTGCTCTATTTTCTGGGAAAAAAAAAATATATATATATATATATATATATATATATATATATATATATATATATATATATATATATATATATATATATATATATATACTTCTTTCTCGCCTTTCTGAACTAGTATAGTCCAGTTTTCATGTTATTGCTGAATCCAGGGTTGTGTTACAAGTTTCTGTGTTGCCATACCTTACTTGGATAGAAGGAAGTTTCTCTGTTTACCTGTGAGAGAGGGGAGCTTTGAGCAGGCTATCTGTCCCTGGAGGAGTGGTTTTAGCCCAGAAGTTGGTAGTTTATTGGCCTTTTTGGGCTACTTTTGATTGTATCTGCTCTGTTTTCTGAAAAAAAATGATATACTTGTTTCCCACCTTTCTGAACTAGTATAGTCCAGTTTTCAGGTTATTGTCTGAATCCAGGGCTGTGTTACAAGTTTCTGTGTTGCCATTACCTTACTTGGATAGAAGGAAGTTTCTCTGCTCACCTGTGAGAGAGGGGAGCTTTGTGCAGCCTATCTGTCCCTGGAGGAGTGGTTTCAGCCCAGAAGTTAGTAGTTTATTGGCCATTTTGGGATAATTTCTATCTCTTTCACTTCCCTGCTATAAAAACCTCATTTGCACAGTTTGTACACTTGTATTCTGCTCAGCAAGTGCCTTCCAGGTGTTCTGCAGAGTCTACAGCAGCAGAGAGACAAAAGAGTGACTTTGGAGTGATTAAGTATCAGTTTTCAGCTTTTCTTACTGTCTTAACTAATTCTGCCTAAAACGCCAGGTTTTTTTTCTTAGCAAATCTATGATTTTAAAAAGTTTGTTATTGTATACAACTCCGCACAGCTCCTTGTGGTGTCTTGCAGAGTGATACAGGCAACTGGTAGGCTACACACTCAAGTGCGCTAGCAGAATTAAAGCATTTACTGTGTTTCTGTACCTAATTTCTGCTACTTAAAAAAATATATATATATCCTTGTTTCCCACCTTTACTGAACTAGAATAGTCCAGTCTTCAGGTATTGCTGATCTCTGGGCTGTGTCATAGTTCCTGTGTTCCCATATCCTTATTTGGATAGGAGGAAGCTTCTTTGTTCACCAGTGAGAGTGGGGAGCTCTGAGCAGCCTATCTGTCCCTTGAGGAGTGGTTCCAGCCCAGTGACCTGTAGCTTATTGGCCGTTTTGGGCCATTTCCTATATCTTTCTAACCCCCTGCTTTAAAGCCAACTTTAGCACACTTTTGCACTTGTAATTTAAAGTTTGTCCTGTTTGTTGCATTTACCTGTTGAGGCTACACACTCAAGTGCGCTAGCCTGTGTTACATATTTATTGCATTTTCCTGCTGTTTGTTGCAAAAAAAAAAAAAAAACAATTATCCTTGTTTCCCGTCTTTTCCTGACCTAGAGTAGTCCAAATACAGGCTTTGCTGTATTGTGGACTTTTGGAAAGTTCCTGTGTTGCCCATTTCCTTTCTTGGATAAGGGGAGGCTTCTTTGTTCACCAGTGGCAGTGGGGAGCTTAGAGCAGTCTATCTATCCCTGGAGGAGTGTTCCCAGCATAAGAATCTGGTAGTCTATTGGCCGATTTGGGCCAATTTCTAGCTCTTTCAAGTCCCCCCTGTATAAAACCCGCTTTGGCGTGTTTTTTGCGATTGTAACTACTCAGCCAAGCTCCTCGTGGTCCTGCAGAGTGGTGCTAGCAGCAGAGAAGCTAAAAGAGCGACTGCTAACCTGATAAAAGTGTTTTCCTGCTACTACCTGGGCGACTCTCCGATCTAGCTAAACTGCAAGTATTTCTGCATTCTTGAACTGTTTTAAACTGTTTAAAGTTGTTTTTGCACCTACACTTTTAAAGTTTGTCCTGTTTGTTGCATTTACCTGTTGAGGCTACACACTCAAGTGCGCTAGCCTGTGTTACATATTTATTGCATTTTCCTGCTGTTTGCCTCAAAAAAGAAAAAAAAAAAAAAAAAAAAAACATTATCCTTGTTTCCCATCTTTCCTGACCTAGAGTAGTCCAAATACAGGCTTTGCTGTATTCTGGACTTTTGGAAAGTTCCTGTGTTGCCCATTTCCTTTCTTGGATAAAGGGAGGCTTCTTTGTTCACCAGTGGCAGTGGGGAGCTTAGAGCAGCCTATCTATCCCTAAAGGAGTGTTCCCAGCACAAGAATCTGGTAGTCTATTGGCCATTTTGGGCCAATTTCTAGCTCTTTCAAGTCCCCCCTGTATAAAACCCACTTTAGCGTGGCTTTGCATGATTTTGCGCATAGCGCAGCATCGGGCAATGCCGCTTAATTGGGTTTAAACCATTCCCGGCTCCACAAAGTCTGCTCTTCACTTTTTCCCTTAGAACTGATCTAGTTCTCATAATAAACACCCTATTCCTACTCTAAAGCCTGGCACTTGCCCACTAAAGCAATTATATAAGTCAGCACTAAAAAATTAAAAGCACTACACCCTCACAAACTCCCCTTGAGTACCTTGTTCCCCATTGGCCTTTTTTTCAATTATAACGGAATTCCCAATACTGTTCTAGCATGTCCAAAGGTCAGTTGTCAATCTCCTCTCTGGTCCAGCTGGTGAATCTGGGAATCTTGAGGCAATGTTACAACTGCCTCATGTACACAGACAACCCTGTCCTCCTACCAACAAATTCCAACACATGTGAGAGATGCAACCATATAGCCAAACTGGTGGCTGAGCTGTCTCAACGCAGTACTGGTGTAACCAGTCAGGAGGAGAAGGAAACCACACCCACTACAATTCCAGTCTCACATAGACCTACCATGACAGCAAACCAAACACATAAACACACAAAAACATACTCGGAGGCTCTATATAAAAATCTGCCTAAGCAACACAGACCTCCAAAGCAGACACCCAAGCAACCGCTACCCCAAAACAAAACACGTGCAACACATAGCTCACAAAGCCAGTGTGCCGAACAGTCACAGCCCTTAAGGTTAAACAACACACCTGATACACCTGTAATAGGTGACTCTATCGTCAGGCACACTGACGTCCCGCTCACCAGGCTGAACAAGGAGAAGGTCACGGTGAGCTGCCTGTTGGGCGCTAAGATCCACCACATAACACAAGCACTCAGGTCACTCCAAGGCAAGTACAAATATGACTCAGTCATTTCCATGCTGGTGTGAATGACCTGATATGTACCTACACAGACTACATGAAAAGAGACATAGAGGAGCTCTCTGAGCATGTAGCCCAGGCCGGTATGACCCTGACCTTGAGTAGCATCTTACCCTCACCAAGAATGATGCCACAATATGAAGTCAAGATGATCAATTTCAACAATTGGCTTAAGTACTGGTGTCATTCAAAGGGGATCCAATGCCTGTCAGCCTGGGATGACATGCTCGACAAGCCACGATGCTTCGCTAGGGACGGCTTGCACCTGTCACCCCTGGGCTTTCGGATATTGGCAAAGGCTCTTGCCACCCCCATAGTGCCTTTTTTAGGCAAGGCTCAAAAGAAAATCCCACCTCCATAGGTATCACAAGGGATAAGAAACGAAGAGTAATGCTACTCAATGCCAGAAGTCTAAACCTCAAGATGCACGCACTCGAAACTCTCCTTAGTATGGAGAACATTGATATCTGTGCAGTAATAGAAACCTGGTTCAAGGCTCCCGAGAGCACCCCAGCACTACCAGGTTATACCTCATACCATGTTTTTCGGCCCCAAAACTTGGACTGAACCACAAAAGGAGGGGGAGTATCAATATTCGTCAAAGATACCCACACCTCCAGGTTGGTGGCACAGCACGAAGCATCAAAGACTATACATGTGCAACTAACACTGGGTAAAACTGCCTTCCAGTTTATAGCCTGCTACAGACCACCCTCCCAAACCCAGGAACCCCACTCGGCCTTCCTGAGAACACTGGAAAATATGAATGTCTCTCCAAACACCATCATATTGGGTGACTTCAACTACCCAAACATAGACTGGGAGCATTACTCTAGCTCCAACACCCTAACCCAAAGGTTCCTAGAATTTATAAACTCAAATGCTATGGAACAGCTTGTTACCACTCCCACAAGAGGGGAAAACATACTGGACCTGATCATCACCAACATGGGAACTCTATGCTCCAGACCAGAAGTGTATCCCTCACTGGTAAGATCAGATCATAAACTAATCTCACTAGATGTTCACATCCCGACCCCAGCCCCTGCCCAGAAAACCACAGTGAAAAACTTCTCTAAAGCAAATTTCACACTCCTCAAAACCGAGGTGGAATCCTTCAAAGCCCCCGGGCCTGCGGAAAATACGGCCCAGATCGCAGAATCCTGTATAAACGCATTCTATGAACACCTTCAGGAATGCATGGATCATGCAATCCCAAACAAAACCAAGACCCAATCCTCCAAAGGCAGGCGTCCTGTCTGGTGGACCCCAGCCATAAACAAACTATACAATAGAAGGAGGAAGCTACTACATGATAGAGCAAAATCCCAAAAAGGGAAGGCATATCTGATCAGTATTAGCAAAAAACTACAGGCACTCATAAAATCGTCTAAGGCCAGCTTCGAGAGAAAAATTGCACAGGACACTAAGGATAATCACAAGGCTTTCTTTAGTTATGTTAGAAACCTAGGTGGGAATTCCCAGATATGCTCAGAATTAGTCCAAAATGACAAAAAATACACCGAACCCACAGACATTGCCAACATCCTAGCTGACAGGTTCAGTGCAAACTTCTCCCCCCCTTCCCCACCAAAAGGGCAAATATCTATCCCAGCAGAGTGCTGCCCCCCTGACATCTCAGATGCTCAGGTAAGAGCTGCCCTCTCCAAAGTAAAAAACACAGCATCAATGGGACCAGACGGTGTCCCGGCTGCCCTACATGAACTCCAAGAAGAACTAAACCCAAACATAAAACTACTGTTCAATCTCAGCCTTACTACAGGATATGTACCCAAAGACTGGCGTACAGCCACAGTGGTCCCTCTCCACAAAGGTGGTGCCTCAACAGATCCTGGAAACTATCACCCCATAAGCCTGACTAGCTTGGTCTGCAAAGCTATGGAAAGGATCATCATGGACCTCATAAATAAGGACATTGGGGACCTACAGACACTGGATCCTACTCAGTTCAGCTTTGTTAAGGGCAGATCCTGCCTCTTAAACCTGGTTGATTTCTTTGATATAGTCACCAAGGCCATTGACGAGGGGAAGGTGGTCCACACAGCCTACCTGGACCTCGCAAAAGCCTTTGATACAATACCCCACTCAGGCATTATAGATAAGCTCACCAGCTTAAATATAAACCCCTATGTCACTAGATGGGTAGCAAACTGGCTCAAGGACAGAACCCACATGGTTAGAATTGCTGGAGCCATGTCAGACTCCAAACCAGTTACAAGTGGCGTCCCACAAGGCTCAGTCCTGGGACCTCTCTTGTTCGGTATATATTTCTCGGAGGTACAGGCCAACGCAGAAGGACTGTGGCTGACCAAGTTCGCAGATGACTGCAAACTGGGAGCCATAATCGACTCTCCAGCTGACACAAGCATCCTACAAAAGGGCCTCATAAAAACAGACAACTGGTGCCAGAGCCATGGCCTCTAGCTAAACGCCAAAAAATGTATAGTCATCCCCTTCGGCAAAAACAAAGTGCCCAGAAATTACCACATAGATGGTAATCCATTAAGTATGAAAGACGTAATTACAGACCTGGGGACCCAAGTTGATAGCAATCTCTCATTCGACAACCATGTGGCCAAAGTGGTTAGAAAATCATTTTATATAGCCCACCTAATCATGAAGGGATTCACATCTAAATCAGGAGAGGTCATCGTGCCTCTTTACTCATCCCTCATCAGGCCCATAATTGAGTACAATGCCCCTTTTGGGATGTACCTTACCAGACACCTGCAGCAACTGGAAAGACCCCAAAAGTACCTCACCAAGAGGATCAAAGGGCTCAAACAGATGCCACATGCTGCCCTGTTAAAGAAACTCCAGCTCTACTCAGTGGCATACCACCTGCTCAGAGGCGATCTGTGCCTGACGTATAATGCCATGTCCAACCCGGAATTAATGGACATGCTACACCTCAGAAAATTCAAATCCCATCGAGCTACGTGCTTGAGAGACTTGAACCTCAGCACTGAAATAAATAGGACATGCTGGAGGGACAGATTCATAACCCATAGGCTCCCTTCACTCTGGAATAAAATCCCAGTCCAGGTTATGCCGAGTCCCTCATTGACTCTCTTCAAGAGGAATCTTGATGAGTGGATGGTCAGGGTCATACCGGGTATCACTTCTGTGTCACTGTTAGACAGATGCACAGTATACTAACCTCGAAAAAGGGCATAGCAAATTTCATTTTAAAATGGGTGGCGAAAGCCAAACACACTCTGGCTAGGCTTGTAAATGCCCTAGGGCAGATAGCCTAGTATGAACCTATGAACCTATGAACCTATATAGATATACATAAATATTTCTACACTCACACATGCACACACACACACACACACACACACACACACACACACACACACACACACATACACACATGTACGTGATTCAGTACGCATACATATACGTAGGTATGCATACATATATAGATATACATTCATATTTATACACACACACACACACACACACACACACACACACACACACACACACACACACACACACACACACTCACATATATGTGTGTACGTGATTCAGTATGCATACATATACGTAGGTATGCATGCATATATAGCTATACATAAATAATTACGCACACACACACACACATAGAAATACATATTTACACACACAAACACACACACATATAGATATATATAAATATTTACACACACACACACACACACACACACACACACACACACACACACACAGACACACACACACACACACAAACACACACACACACTACACACACACACACACACACACACACACACACACACACACACGTGTACGTAATTCAGTACGCATACATATACGTAGGTATGCATACATATATAGATATACATAAATATTTATACACACACACACATATATGTGTACGTGATTCAGTATGCATACATATACATAGGTATGCATGAATATAGATATACATAAATATTTACACACACACACACACACACACACACACACACACACACACACACACACACACACACTCACACACACACACACGTGTACATGATTCGGTACGCATACATATACATAGGTATGCATATATATATATATATATATATATATATATATATATATATATATATATATATAGATATACACCAATAATCTAGCCTCTGCCACCAAATATGGCACACTCATACAATGCACAGTTGACTCTACCATCATCTGCTCAGCCCAGTCCCTACCAAAACTGCAAAAAGACACACAGGAAGCCTTTTCCTCTGTTGAAACATGGTTATCCGATGCCCAATTAATACTCAACCCAAACAAAACTAAACTACTCATGTTCCAACCCACCAAACATACTCAAAACAACTCTCACTTTAACATCACAGCAAAAGACAACACCACTATATATCTAACTGAACACACCAAATTGCTAGGAGTGGAAATAGACAATAAACTAAAATTTGACATTCACATATCCATGACCATAATAAAAGTCCACAAAAAACTAGGAGCGTTATACAGAAATAAGCAATTTTTCACCAAAGCAGCAAAGATTTCAATAGTAAATTCCCACCTTATTT
This sequence comes from Protopterus annectens, assembly GCF_019279795.1. Lineage (NCBI taxonomy): Eukaryota > Metazoa > Chordata > Ceratodontiformes > Protopteridae > Protopterus > Protopterus annectens. The sequence goes on from NC_056726.1 coordinate 1,470,623,608, forward strand.
CCACCGTACTTTATGCCTCTCCAACATATACCAACCTAAGGCAATGCGATCTAAACAAGCTAGAGACCTACTACAACAAAATCACCAAATTCGCCACAGGGGCATCCTACCGTAGTCACCACTGTCTCTCTCTTGCTGAACTGGGCTGGCTTGAACTCCCTCACCTCCTTCAGTGGTATCAACTCTCACTTGCCCACAAACTAGTAAACCATCCACTAAATGTCCCATACCTCCAGAATCTACTCCAACCCTATCGCACCACCAGACCACTAAGATCCAGCAACAAAAATCACTTGCAGATCACTAAAGCCAGTAACTCTGTTGGTGAAGCACTATTATCTTGCGCCATAGCCAAATTATGGAACTTACTCCCACCCACAATTACCTCTGTACCATCATGCACCCACTTCAAAACTTTACTAAAAGCGCACCTAAAAACATGCTGGCTATGCCCTTGCAACTCCCACTCTAATATCCTCCAGCCCATCCAACCACTACCTTTCTTTCCACTCTACTAACCACCTTGATTATAGCAAGCTCAGATGCTCATAAGCCTAGTACTTATTATACAGCATGAACTTCTCATTGTAACATTTGTTAATGTCTGTTATGTACTTCACAGATAAAGATTATAGTTGTCTACTAATGTACTATGTTCTTCATCTGTAAATATGTTGTAAGTAATTGCTATGTTAAATTGTTAATCACTATGTAATCCAATGTAACTACTGTCTGTTTATTTTAACTGTGGAGCTTTTCTCCCCGGGCCTCTGCTGAAAATGGAGCTATGTCCAGTCGGACACTCCCGGTCAACAAATTTAAATAAAATAAATAAATATACATAAATATATATATATGCACACATACACACATATATGCTTATACTCATTTAATTTTTTATAATTCATATATAGGATCAGCTTTACCACATTATATCAGACGTACAAAAGATTTTATGACACATGAAAGATTTCTATGCCAAAAATGAGTAAATAATATACATTTCATTATAGTTGTGACATCAAAAGTGTAATTATTAGCATTCCTAAATGTCATAGCTAAAATGTAACATAAAGCTTAAGTCCACATCCACTTTGCATATACCCATGTGTTTGTCCATGCATTCATCCAGTCATCCAGCCTTGTTTTTCCCAGTAATATACCATATCCCTTACAGGGTCCACAGGATGGCAGAGCTTACACAGCAGCTAATAGGAGCAAAGCACAGAAACCCATTCTGGAGACAGCTGTGGGAGCTTCTTTTCTCCTGACATCCATGTCATAAATGTATAACACGCTGGTTATGACTGGAGACCTGAGCATAATCGTCTATATTTTGTCTTTGGAATGAGCTGGAGGAGATGTTAAATTATTCCTGATACAGATCTGCCTATTGTGTGTTACATTTCTCTTTCTGATCATTGTCTTTTGATCTGCCTTCTTATAATTTTGCTCACTCTTTGAATACCACATGCGGTTATGCTGCCAGCTCTCTGAAATATGTTACATTGTTGCCATTCTCAGTGTTTAGCGGCTGACCAGAGATAACTTAAAACTTGCATTTCTTTTCACATATTCTCTTAAAATAAAACCTACTAATCCAACATTGTCAACATACTGATACAACATTTAACAGAGCAACTGAGTAGTTCTGCTTATGGTGCAGTGGTCATGTGACATCCCTCGCAGTGCATTTAGAGAGGAGTAAAGCCCTTGTCTTCCTTCTGTCACTCTCAACACCCTTGTATGAGCACTTCTGTCATTTATTAAAACAACTCTCAATATATTATCTCCTTTACAATCTATAACTGTTGATAGCCGCGGTGGTGCAGTAGTAGCCTTGTTGCCTCACAGTAAGAGGTTCTCCTGTTCGAATCTCGGCTGGACCGCCTTCTGTGTGGATTCTGCATGTCCTTCCCACTGTTGAGTGGTGTTTGAAAGATATGCGTGAATGGGTGTGCCTTCGTTGAAGGTTGGGCATGGGGCTGGCACCTCGGCACCATAAAAATCAACTGACAGTCATTAACGGACCAGAGTTCCACTGTGGCCACCCCTAACCGGGAAAATCCGAAAGAAAAACAACAAGAATCTATGACTGTTAGTTCTTTCTTTCTTTTTCTACTTCCGTTTTGTCATTCATGATGGGGTTGGATGGCAAAGAGGAACTGGTCACATGATATTACTGACACTGCAAAGGGGAAAAGACATTTTTTTTTCTATTTTCTTACACAACTTGTACGATCACTGAATTATGTGTACCACACCTAGGTATTATGTAAGTGATGGTTTGTGAATAGGATTCTGCATATTCTAAACTGCTCTAACTTTGTCAGCATCCAATGGAAGACAATTTTCTATAAACATGTACCCCACATATTTCAGAAGTGACCCATATCAACCATTTTGGCTATACGGAGTTTTAAAACTTAAGATTACAATCATTCCAGCAGCTTTGTCATTCATCTTTCATCGCCCGATGTTGCAGCACCTTTGAGTCAAACATCATCAGTTACAGTGATTATTCTATAATTCAACATCTCGATTGTAGTTGCTGCGACATATTAGTACACTTTAGGAGTTAGCAAGATTCTGAAAGACAGCTCAAGAATATGCAATTATAAAGTAAATTGAAAGTTCATAGTTGAAAGGGGTTGATTTGACAAAGTCTTTAGTCTCTATCAAGCAATGAGAAGAAACTGGAATTTGGCCTAATTGTTCATACCTCTGCAATACTTTGAAGGGGAGAGTGCTCCTTTTTTATCCCTTTATTAAGGTCTTGTAAATCAAAACACATTTTAATCCTGTCCTGCATTTACCATTGATACTAAGCTGTTCTTCCATTCTGTTGGTTCTGTATTCATGACTATATGATTGTAGTACCTACACTGGAGCTTTTCTTCGATTCGACATTTATGAGTAATAGGTATTGTCTACAAACATGCATACAAATATTTCAGGCATGAGCAACACTGCCCTTGTAGCCTGCCAATACACTAAAACAGTCATTCCCATAATAAGTATCTAACATGTTTTTTAAGATTTCTAAACTAGTGCGTGCTTTAATATAATTATTTTTGGTCACCTTGGACTTCATTTTTACTGGTTGAGCCCCCAGTGTTCCATGTCCAACCTGGGTCTGTCAGTTACATTTCTACCCCAGACTTACTTCAGTGTTGCTGAGACCAATCATGGATCTTAATGGCATCCTGGCTTGGCTACCTACTTTTCCATCTGGTGTTTTCTTATGTTATATGTCCTACCCACCTTCCCTTTCCCCACACCCTGGATTCATTAATAACATCTAAGGGCAGCTCCCCTTCTTTGGACCACAATTCCTATGAGGTAGCTCACCTCCAGGACAGACACATCCATCCCTCCCAGCCACTCCATCAGTCACTTGTGCTGCTAACCGAACTCAGGTTGGCTGGGCTGTAGTCAGTGCAGCATCCCTCTATGCCACTGGTAGTCTGTTCCATGTATCAGCTACTCCCTCCGAGAACTAATTAGTACAGCTCTCATTTCTATATAGTCTTATACATAGGTTGTCTGATGATTCTTTACTACTCTTTGATAACTCAAAGCATTCTGAGAAGTGGTTGTCTCCAAATGGTCAATTTCGTTAATTCATTTGCAGACATGCCTTATCTAAAACTGATGTAATCAGTTTACCCATTTTCAAGTCATCTCTATATAGACTGTAGAACTCCTCAGATGAAAAAGATAGGTCTGAAAGATACAATCTAAACAACTATGGGCCTAGAACAGAACCTTGCAGGACACCCTGATTGTAACCTGCAATTTCACTTCATAATTGCTGTATGATACCTCCCATATCCTATTTGTAAGCCATGCAGCTATCAGTCTTATCAAGATTGCATCAGTACCTATTTATTCAAATTTATCAATCAGGGTTTTGTGTATGAACCTATCAAAGTGTAAAGCTGAATGTATATTAATTTATATCACAGTACAATTTTGCATTTATAGCTGTTGTGATATCGTTATAGCGCATTGTGTTATGGTTTCAAGTCCTGACCTTTCCTATTCTGAGAATAATTTATTCAGAATAACCTTTTCCATTATTTCCATTGTTTTCCAGAACAAGAAAGTAAACTTAGGGGTCTGTATGACTCTGTGTTTGGCCTGGGTCTGTATGGCTCTGTGTTTGGCCTGGGTCTGTATGACTCTGTGTTTGGCCTGGGTCTGTATGACTCTGTGTTTGGCCTGGGTCTGTATGACTCTGTGTTTGGCCTGGGTCTGTATGACTCTGTGTTTGGCCTACTCCCCTTTCTTGTAAAGATGGATTTAACAAGTGCATGTCACCAATCTTGAAGAATCTCTTCATAATTAAATGACCTCGGGAATCACAGATACAATGGTACTGTAAGTTCACGCTGAAGTGTTCATAGGTCAATATTACTGATTATATCTCCCTCTTGTGTTTTCTTTGGTTCCAGTTTTTGTAGTTCTTCTTCAATATATTCGAACATAATTTCAGTATTTGAAGTTTTCTGGCTGTTACTAGGACAACTTATCACCCCCTTTGTGGAGCCAAACTGTTTTGCATAGGAGTTTAACAATACATCTATAATACCTTATGTCCGAGAATACATTTTAGAATCTATACAGAGTTTATTGATTTGTATGCCTTAACTCTTACCTCATGTTATCTACCTACAAAATGATTTTCTATTATTTATTATTATTTTATTTATTTTATTTTAAATTTGTTTATCGGGAAAGTCCAACTGGGCATGGATCCCATTTTCAGCGGAGGCCCGGCGAGAAAACCTCCCCAAAGATTAGTACAGCAAATACAGTACATACAATACACACGTTAAGAAGGTACAGTACATACAATACACACGTTAATAAAGTACAGTACAGAGTCAAAAGTTAATAAAGTACAGTACAGAGTCAAAAGTTAATAAAGTACAGTACATACAATACACACGTTAAGAAGGTACAGTACAGAGTCAAAAGTTAATAAAGTACAGTACATACAATACACACGTTAAGAAGGTACAGTACAGAGTCAAAAGTTAATAAAGTACAGTACAGAGTCAAATGTTAATAAAGTACAGTACAGAGTCAAAAGTTAATAAAGTACAGTACATACAATACACACGTTAATAAAGTACAGTACATACAATACACACGTTAATAAAGTACAGCACAGAGTCAAACGTTAATAAAGTACAGTACAGAGTCAAACGTTAATAAAGTACTGTACATACAATACACACGTTAATAAAGTACAGTACAGAGTCAAAAGTTAATAAAGTACAGTACAGAGTCAAAAAGTTAATAAAGTACAGTACAGAGTCAAACGTTAATAAAGTACAGTACAGAGTCAAACGTTAATAAAGTACAGCTTCAAGACCATGAAAGGAGCAAAAAGTAAATACACTATAAGGAGCGCAGTGTTTTATAATAAGCAATACAGTTGAAAGGGCATTTTGTTCAGTCATTTGGTTACATTCATCAGTGCCTAGTACAGTAAAAACACATTGATTAAGAGTGTATTAAGGAGTTGCTGAAAGCTTTCATGGAAGGTTAAGGTATGATATGTTCAATTATCCTCAATATCTTTATGCAACTTTTCATCATTTTTATTGATCTTGTCTGTCACTACACTTAATTTGTCCATCCAGCTTGTTTATTTCAGTTTTCAGTTATAGTTTAGCCTGGTTTCCATTTTGTATATTTTTATCTCTCATCTTAATTAAGTATTATATTCTTATAGAAATGTATCCTCCTGAACTTGTGTGCATAGATCCTGATGTTGCACGTTTTTTTTAATTTTTTATTTATTTTTTTACTTTTAAACAATTTCTGTTTCAAACTTTCCACATTCCTTCTGCAGTTTTTCCACTGAATGTATCACTCATATTAGTTTTACAAAGTGACTGTTTTGCTTCCATGTAGTCTGTTATTAATCTTCTGTGTCTTGGTTTAAATTTCAGTTTGGCAGAACTATCTATCTGCAATTTACCCTTTATCACCCAATGAGCACAGCACATCAACAGTGGCAAAACATGACATGAAGTAACAGTAATTTGTTTAGGAACATAAAACAATATCTAGCATGTTCTATTCCCTGGCAGACTTTTTTACACTCAGAAGAAACTGTTGCTTCTGGACATACATTTTGAATAATCTCCTTACTAGTGTTGCTGAATCAATGTTATTCCAGTCTGTTTCTAGTAAATTTAAGTCCCCAATCACTATTATTCTTCCTTCTTGTGTTTCATGCAAGAAATGTATGAATTCCTCTAGGCCATCAACACTTGACTTTGGTGGTCTATACTCTCCAGCAGTTGTAATTTGTTCCAGGGTGGTCGTTATCATCACAGTTACACGATCTACAGTATTACTGTTATAAATGAACGTGTAATAATTGCAGGTTTCGTGACAATCTGTAATCCATATAACACCTCCACCTGATTTTTTGCTAGAATATCTGTTACAGTAAAACCATTAATGCCCTGACAGAACTGGTTTCCAGTCTTTGTAGTTTAACCATCTTAAACAAACTGGTTGGGAGGGTGGCCTAATGGTTAAGGTGTTTGCCTTACAAGCACAAGGTGCAGGGTTTGAGTCTCACAAGGGATAATTGGCTAGGCTTAAAATGGCCCACAAGGGCAGTTAGCCTAGTACTAATCTATGAACCTATGAACAATAACAACATCAATATTGTGAGAATGTAGCAAATTTTCCAATTACAAAAAAAAAAAAAAAAAAAAAAATTTACCACTAATGCCCCTATCCTTAACAACCATCAGCGATATTTCAAATGCTGCTATCTGTGAACTGTTAAACGTCTTACCTGGCAAAAATTCTGTATTGTGTTAGCCAAAAATTGCAATATATCTGCTGCAAAAAAATGCCTTCCCTTGTCTTGGTGAGTGCGCTCCATGCTGTCTAAACACACGTGTGTTCAAAATTATGCTTGGACGCTATACACATTTTACCTTTTTATTAATGGCCATTTTTTTCAAGTAGGTATTTACCCAAAAATATTTTCATTCACTCTAACCTAACTCTATCTTCTATATGTGATTTGTGAAAAATATATTCTTACACCCTGTACAAGCTATGCTATGAGGGTTGTAAGTTCCCTACTAACAGTCTAATAGTCCTTGAAGATGAGATCATTTGTACTGATGTGAATAAAAACAGCTCCATAGTAGAGCCCTCAACCTCTTGGCATAAGAAATATGAACAAAGACAAAAATAATGGGGGGACAAAGGCCTAAAAATACTAAACAGATTTTAAATATTGCTATCGCTTATAAATTTAGAACATTGGTAGAATTAAAGGGTTGTGTTAGCATGCATTTTCTGAATGACATGAAGTCTTAAACTGAAATGTCTGCCATTATTTAATGACTTCAGTCCTCACGGATTTACCAGAATGAACCAAAAATATGAGGCAAAAATCTGGACATTCTGTGAGAATCTGAGTGGTATGCTCCATAGTTTCTTACAATAAAGCATTTTAAGGCCCTGCTTACAGCCTGTATTTTTGCTTTTTGATGTTCGTTATTCTGTCTGCAAATGTTAAATACCATTTCCTCTAATAATTGACACTCCAGTTACTAGTATATCGTTTCTAACAAGATCTGAAGAATCTCTCACTTCTAATTCAACAATGTCTGCTCTATCAATTGTTACAAAGGAAAGATCTTCTTTGCCATTAGCCATTTCACTTTTCTTGTTGCTTATTTCATTTGCAAGCATGCAATTCTCATATAGCATGAATTGTAGGTAATGTACTGGGTGAAATCATTTAAGAATACTCAGTCTACAGACATCCTAAGCCTTCAAGTACTTCAGTATTTTTTCAGATCATTCTTTGTGTCATGTACAACTCAATACTCTATGACTTATATTTCTGTGCGGTAAAGATGTCAGTGGCATAAACAAGATTTTTGAAATTGTAAGCCATCTTCCAGAATACCCCCTTAGGCTTTCCATCTCAATTATTAACTTAGCATTACTTATACAATTTGGCTGTACGTACTAACTCTGTTAACATATCCATTCTAACAACACTACTTCTCTACAAGTAGTTATATTCCTAGCTGCAACTCTCACCACAGAAGTATTACTAACTATGCACTACTTTGTCTAAGTGATTCTCCCTACTTAATTTCCTAGCTAATGTTATGTCCCTCCACATATATAAGTTCAACCATATATTTTCTATATTCAAGTGTTTAATGTCTTTGTTCTATTTGATACTATGTATATATTTTTGTTTTTATATTTTTATCCTGTAAATGTGTTAACACTAATTTTTTTTTGTCAATTGTGTGCATAATTTGTATTTAAGCTTAGACTGGTGCTTTTCTCCCTGGGCCTCTGCTGAAAATGATAACTGTCCCAGTCGGACCATCCCAGTAAACAACTGTAAATAAATAAATAAAGTATATCTCCAAATGACAAAAAGTGCATGCTTCTTAAAAAAACTTCTGAATATATTCAAACCTACATACATACATATATATATATATATATATATATATATATATATATATATATATTATCATTTACCCTACAGGGATTATGAAAAAAAGATCCTTAAATAAGCAATCAGAAATTATAATAAATATTATAAATATGTCAATTAGAAATTAAATTCTTTCACATCTCATTGTGCTTTATAAATAAAGTTAGACTTTTAGAAGGTGTTCATTGTAGCAGTGTCCATATTATATTCCTGCTTACACCCATGGAAGGAGTGCTAATGACAGATAGAGAGCGTTATTGTATTGTTTCCCCTAGTGGTTTCTTCCCTCTAATAGAATGGTTCTGTGTATCTGTCACTGAAGTCTGCTTTTTAGATTTAAGTTTGGACTTTTACTTTGTTGTACTTCCCTTAGAATTCCTAAATATCCAAAATGATTGCATCTGTAACTGTTCTCTGGTCCTGCTCACACATTCTCACAGAAACAACTCAAAACCTTCATTTACAAGTCTTCAGTACCACAAATCTGCTCAGTCTGATCTGCATTTCTATAACTTTATTTTCAGAAATTACCATATTTACATCTGAATTGCATGAATATTTTTCACAATGTCAAATGTAACACAAGCATCTCTGTCCAAAATATGTGGTTGTGTTTAATTGAGCTTTGGAACCATATCATGCATTTTTGGTTACCGGATACACACATGAATTTTAGGCTTGAGGTCATACCAAGAACATGATAGACATGCATTCAGAAGGACCAGTTTAGCAATGTTCATTGCAGTACACTATAGTACACACCACTGGAGATTGGATGAGGAGGACTGACAAAGGCTAACCTGCTTCTCTGTCCATAAACGCAGTTCTGGTCTGTATCTGCAACAACATATATGCTAATGTATATCTGTCAATGTATGCTGTATAGTGAAATATTCATGTTCATCAGTACACATGCCACAGAGGGCTATTAAGGCATATATATGGAGACTGACAATGATGTTATATATGTTTGTATAGCCAAGAGTTCTACTGGGGGGAGTGGCCGAGGCAACAAGAGAATTTAAGGCTGAAATTATCAGGGCATTTATGCCTGTTGATGATGAAAACAAGCAAGTTCACATTTCAATGCCACAGTGCCACTGTCTGCAACACAGCAGGGAGAGGATCACACACATCCACTATTGCAGAGGATCCTGTGGAGGTGCAGATAGGGGAATAGCCTAACTAGTGCATGACAGTTATCCTATACCTAAGAGTCCCTCACAGGTTGCAAATGTGTCCCGAGCCCACATAGCACCTGACATGCACCAGAAATGCACACTGCTGCAGAGTTGTGTATACCCACCATCATGGACAGATGTGCAGAGGTGCAGTGTCGCCATAACTCCGACATTGTCAATTCTATAGTTACTACTATACTTGGATTTAACCAGCTGATGTGCAGGTCAGTGATGCAGGCAAAGACAGCTGCTTATCACAGCAGTGAGTAGATGGTGAGTGGGTTCCATGGTTTGTGGGAAGATGTACAACAGCTGCACAATGACATGGAGTAAAGAGACAAGGGACACACAGTGCTACCAAGGTATCTGTTGGCAAATATTTCCTCCATAGCTGCCTCTATAAGACTCATTGCAACTACCAGCCAGTGTGTCTTTATAAACCAAGCAATCCATAGCTGTGAAACGGTCAGGATGCAACATGGCTGGTCACAGACCATCCCATGCCAGCCTACACACACTGCATCAGCATTGCTTGTGAGCACACTGTAACACCTGACACTCCAGTGCTGCAAAACATTGCAGCTCTGCCTTGCCTATAGTACTGCTGCTGCTACATGTTTTCTCTTTTAATCTTCATCCTGCCCTTCTGCTGCTTCTACAACCAGTATGGAAGGCCCTGCCATTACTGTTGCTCCATTTGCTTTGACAGTGTCATGTTGTGGATTATGACACATACAAAATGTCTGACTACTCTTATCTGAATTGTATTGGAGTGCCCCTGCTATGGTGTCTAGACATCATAAGTGTTCTTTTATTAGTCTGAGCACATGTTGCACTATGTTTCTCATTTCTACATGGGCTGTCTTCTAGGCCATTTTCTGCATTGCATGGATATTGTGTATAGTGTGCATGGTGTGTACTGGGGTCACCAACTCAGGCTGTAGGGTATATAGGTTTATAGGTTTATAGATTAGTACTAGGCTAACTGCCTTGTGGGCCTAGCAAATTGCCCCATGTGAGTTTCAAACCCTGCACCTTGTATCTGTAAGGTAAATACCTTAACCATTGCTTCAACCTCCCTCCCTCCCTATGTGGACTGTGTGTCCCTTATCTCTTTAGTTCAGGGAGTATCTGGCATCAACAGCAACATGCAACAAAAGTGTCATATGTGGCCTGTTCCCTGCTTGTATGGTGCCAGTGTTTATAGGCCTGTTTATCTACAATGTGTCAGTACCTGCCAAGCATGTGACCCTATGGGAAATCCCCTTGTAGGAACTGTTGTCATAGGTTTGATGTGGATCTTATGCTTGAGTCATGTAGTATGTCCAGGTGGTGCACAGACATATTGTAAATAATTTCCAGAGCATTAGAGACCACCTAGCAGTTCACAAAGTAGAAGTTTTACGTGTTAATGTATCATAGGCTCTCTGGATGACGTGGACTGTCTATAGAAATGTGTGCATTTTATGGCTCCCAGGACCTCAGATAAATGGACTATGACACAAAAGACCCATATTATAATGGTTCTTTCCTCTGCTTTCCCTGGAAATAAGACATTCTCCTCCACATGTTGTAGCATAATATTGTGGAGCTGGTTTAAGCATCACAAGGCTTATGTCTGAGACAGTCCAAACATATTCTCTGTTGGTTGCTGCAAGGTCCCTGTAGATACAATCGTTAAGGTCACATATAGCTTTGCATCCATAGGAATAGGCATCCCATGCTTCCTCCTCAGTTCCACTTATGGGCTGCAAAATCCAACCACATCCTTTAAAGTTTTCATGTCCTCTCAGAATTTATTCAAAATCTGTCTGTCATTGAGCTGCTGGCATGGCAATGGATCTGTGTACCTCCTCTGGAGGTGCAGATGGTCATAGTTCTCAATTTTGTAATCACTGAGCCTGGGTTCATGGTACAGAGCGATGGAGCCTGTGAGGCTATCAGATATTGTTATCTGTGCTAGCATGTCTGGCTGCAGTTTTGTAAATACTTGTAAATAATTGTAAATTACCCTGTGTTATAACTGCCAGCATGACTAGCTATAAATTTGTAAATAAGTATATGTTTTTTGATAGTTTCTTTGATTTGTGTAAGTTGTTTGAATCAAACAGTATTCTTCTGGCTGACCAAAGGCACATGTCTTTTTAAAAGAATATTGAATGCAGGTTGTGCCAGTCAGCTGACCTAGAGTGATGTCATCATGTGCCAGAGATAAAAGGAATGGAATCTCCACAGTAGCTGTTTTTGTGTACTTTTCAAAAATATAAAATGAGAGAGTAGAATTCTCATAACAGCTTTCTGTGACTTTAAAAAAATTCTGCCATAAAAAGCATATGCTGAGTCAGTTAAAGTTCAGTTGTTCAGAGTTGAGTTGAGTTGCAGCAGTTGTTGTAGTAGTCAGTAATTGTTTTTCAGATCAGTATTTATCACTCAGCAGAAATAATAGGAATTGCTATTTCAGTCACTGAGGACAACAGTCTAGAGTGGATATATATTCTTATTTTTGCATGCTGAAGTAAGAGTATCATCTTGCTTTGCTGACTAAATGAGATTAGACTAGGACAGTTAATCATTAGACAGTTAGGAAGCTACAGTTAGAACCTTAGAGTTTTCCTTAATTAGTGTGAAACCTATCCTTCAGTATTATTTTCATAATTCCTGTGTGTGAAATTCTATGGTTTATTGGAATCAGTTATTTAGGGTACATATGGTTTAAATCATTTTATTTATTAAATATTGTGCTAATATTTACTGTGGTTGGTTATTGAAAAAGTACTTTTAGTAACTTGAGAGTGTTTATGCTTATTGTGATAACACCAGGCCCACTCTGAAACGCCTGACTGCTTGAATTACTTGCTAACTTAGATATCAATATTTATTTTACCCAATATAATTGAATTCCCCTTTTGAAGGTTATTGTGGTATTTTGACTGGTGGCAGTGTTACTGTGTAATTTGGGAAAGATGACATAGCAGGTAAATCTGTGCCAGTTTTTCATAAGAGTGTCTGTATGTGTGATTACCAAATATTTAAGAGTGAGTGTGTCAAATACCTAGAACTGGCACACAATGCTCTGCATTGGGTAGTGTGAACACTCACTTGGGGACCTGGATTGAAGTATATAGGTCAGTCCCAGGTTTGAAGTCTGTTCCCGGTGTTTTCTTAGGATAAATTGTGTGTTCTATCCCTACTTTCAGTGATGCTCCCTTACTGGAGACAGTGGTGAGGACTGAGGCTCCTTAGTTACAGGACAGGATTAAGTAGGGTGGTCATCTCATTATTTGGTGGCAGCGGTGTGGGATTTTAATTGAGCTTTACTAGCCTGTAGGTAGTTGTCACTGAGGTGTGCACTCTCAACAGCCACAATATAAACATACAGAGTTTCATTTCACAATAGTTCTAATTATATTTTAGTCAGTTTAGTCAGGGACAGCAACCAGAGATTTCTGTAGAGGATTATAGCAAGCTGACCAGGAACCAGTTGGCCAAGGTGTGCAAAGCCAAAGGAATGGTGCATGCCAACCTTACTAAGGAAGTACTATCTCTGCCTTAGTCACAGCCACACAGCAAACCAGCAGCTTGGAGGATATCCAGTTTGGCATTGGGGCTAAGCAGCCTTCCAAGATAAGACAGTGTACCTTTTTTTCAGAGGACTTAAAAATTCATTTGGAGTTAAGGAGATTCAAATTTGAAGCTGAGAGAAGCTATATCAGCATGAACTTGAGGCTGAGGAGAGAGAAAAACAGCGTCAGCATGAAAAGGAACTTCTAACCCTTCGACAGAGTCAGGGAGGCAATGGGGAAGGGAATGACTGAACCCCAGGGGTTTGGGAGGGTGGCCTAATGGTTAAGGTGTTTGTCTTACAAACACAAGGTGCAGGGTTTGAGTCTCACAAGGGATAATTGGCTAGGCTTAAAATGGCTCGCAAGGGCAGTTAGCTTAGTACTAATCTATGAACCTATGAACCTATAAGGGTCAGTAAATGTTTTCCTATGTACAGGCAAGGGGGATGACTTTAATAGTTTTAATTATATATTTAAGAGGATATATCAGCAACCTAATGCTAACCAAGGGCTCTGGATATGATTCCTGAACCTCTTACTCCATGGTAGAGCTGTTAATGCAATTGCTATACTGTCTGATACTCGTACTAGGATATTGGCCCTAGGGCCTATACAAGCCTAGCCATAACAATTCCCTGGCTATTTCTTCCCACAGTATTTACTTCTCTGGACCCCTGTCTAGCAGGGTGACTGACGTAATCCCCGGGGTGAATTTCCTATCTCCCATCCAATCATCAAGGTTCCTTTTGAAGAGGGCCAAAGAGGCACTCTGCTTGACATGTATGGGTAGTCTATTCCAGAGTCTGGGGAGTCTCTTGATCAGGACCCTATCCCTCCAGCATGTTTTGTTCATTGTGATGACAAGGTTTAGATCCCTGGAGCATGTGTGTCTCTGAGGGATTGGGATTTCTTAAGTGTAGCATGTCCAACAGCTCTGGGTCTGACATGGCTTTGTAAGTTAGGCAGAGATTGCCTCTGAGTAGATGATATGCTTTGTTTTAAATTAACTCCTGAAAAGTATAGAAAAATGATTTATGAAAATAGATGCAAGGCATATGAATGTGTATGTGATAACATTGCTGATTTAAGTACTTACTTTCACAGGTGGGTGAATGGGTGTCAGGTCATCACTTTTGAAGGACTGGCAGACCTTTTGGTGAGAGAAAAAACTCTCAGCACTTTTCCTGAGGACATGAGGATCTGGTTGTCAGACTGAGAGTGTAAATCTGCAAATGAGTTGGGGAGAAAAGGGAATCTCTACGTAGCAAGCAGAGCACCGCTGCACAAGAAGGGGATACTCAGTGCTGCACATGGATATAAGGGAACCCATGGGGAGCAGCGTAAACCACTCCAACAGAGTTCACCATTAACAGGGGAAGCTGCTAGTTCAAGCACAGAGTCCAGTGAAGCAAAGTGAGAAGATCTCTCCGAACACCATTATATTGGGCGACTTCAACTACCCAAACATAGACTGGGAGCATTACTCAAGCCCCAGCACATTAGCCCAAAGGTTCCTGGAATTTATAAACTCAAATGCTATAGAACAATTGTCACCACTCCCACAAGAGGGGAAAACATACTAGACCTGATCATTACCAACATGGGGACTCTATGCTCCATACCAGAAGTATATCCCTCATTGGTAAGATCAGACCATACATTAATTTCACTGGATATCCACATCCCAACCCCACCCCCAGCCCAGAAAACCACAGTGAAAAACTTCTCAAAAGCGAACTTCACACTTCTCAAAACCGAAGTGGAATCCTTCAAGGCCCCAGGGCCAGTGGAAACTATGGCCCAAACTGCAGAATCCTATATAAACGCATTCTACAGACATCTCCAGGAATGCATGGATCATGCTATCTCAAACAAAATCAAGACCCAATCATCCAAAGGCAGGCGTCCAGCCATAAATAAACTGTACAACAGAAGGAGGAAGCTACTACATGATAGAGCAAAATCCCTAAAAGGGAAGGCATCTCTGATCAGTACTAGCAAAAAATTACGACCCCTCATAAAATCCTCCAAGGCCAGCCTCGAGAGAAAAATTGCACAGGACACTAAAGACAATCATAAGGCTTTTTTCATTTATGTTAGGAACCTGGGATGCAACTCCCAGACTTGTTCTGAGTTGATTCTAAACGACAAAAAATACACTGAACCCACAGACATCGCCAATATCCTGGCAGACAGGTTCAGTGCAAACTTCTCCACCCCCTCCCCCCCAAAAGAGCAAGTATCTATCCCGGCAGAGTGCAGCCTCCAAAACATCTCTGATGCTCAGGTGAAGGCCGCCCTCTCCAAAGCAAAAAACACTGCTTCCGTGGGACCAGATGGCGTCCCGGGTTGTGTCCTACATCAACTCCAAGAAGAACTAATCCCTCAAGTAAAACTGCTGTACAATCTCAGCCTCACTACAGGATATGTGCCCAAAGAATGGCATACAGCAAAAGTGGTCCCACTCCACAAAGGTGGCGCCTCTGTGGACCCTGGAAACTATCGCCACATAAGCCTGACTAGACTAGTCTGCAAGGCTATGGAGAGGATCATCATGGAACTCATAAACAAAGACATTGGGGACCTACAGACACTAGATCCTACCCAATTTGGCTTTGTCAAGGGCAGATCCTGCCTTTTGAACCTGGTCAACTTCTTCGAAACAGTCACCAAGGCCATAGATGAAGGGAAGGTAGTCCACACAGCCTATCTGGACCTCGCAAAGGCATTTGACACAATACCCCACTTGGGCATCATAGATAAGCTATCCAGCCTAAATATAAACCCCTATGTCACAAGATGGGTTGCAAACTGGCTCAAAGACAGAACCCACAGAGTCAGAGTTGCTGGAGCCATGTCAGACTTGAAACCGGTCACAAATGGCATCCCACAAGGTTCTGTCCTGGGACCTCTCTTGTTCGGTATTTACTTTTCTGAGGTACAGGCCAACGTGGGAGGACTAAGGCTCACCAAGTTCGCAGATGACTGCAAACTGGGTGCCATAATCGACTCTCCAGCTGACACAAACATCCTTCAAAAAGGTCTCGCAGAGACGGATAACTGGTGCCAGAGCCATGGTCTAAAGCTAAATGCCAAAAAGTGTATAGTCATACCCGCTGGCAAAAACAATGTGCCCACAAATTACCACATAGGTGGTAACCCATTAAGTACAGAGAAAGTAATTAGGGATCTGGGGACCCAAGTTGATAGCAATCTCTCCTTTGACAACCACATTGCCAAAGTGGTTAGAAAGACCTTCTACATAGCCCACCCCATCATGAAAGGATTCACATCTAGATCAAGAGAGGTAATCGTGCCCCTTTATTCATCCCTCATCAGGCCCATCATAGAATACAATGCCCCCTTTGGGATGTACCTTACTCGACACCTGCAGCAATTAGAAAGACCCCAAAAGTACCTCAACAGGAGGATCAATGGACTCAAACAGATGCCATATGCTGCTCGGTTAAAAAAACTCCAGCTCTACTCAGTTGCATACCGCCTACTTCAAGGCGATCTATGCCTGACATATAAAGCTATGTCCAACCCAGAATTAATGGACATGCTCCACCTCTGTAAATCTAAATCCCTTAGAGCTATGTGCTCGTGGGACTTGAACCTCAGCACAGAAATAAATAGAACATGCTGGAGGGACAGATTCATAACCCAGAGGCTCTCTTCGCTCTGGAATAGAATTCCAATTCATGTTAGGCAGAGCACCTCACTGACTCTCTTCAAGAAGAATCTTGATGAGTGGATGGGGGATCGTAGGTTTATCCCAGGGATTACTTCCGTGTCATTATTAGACAGAGGCACAGTAAACTAAACATTAAAAAGGGCACAGTATACTCAAATCAAGGTGTGGCGTAAGCCAAACACAATCGGGCTAGGCTTAGAAATGCCCCAGGGCAGATAGCCTAGTATGAACCTATGAACCTATGAAAAGGCAAGGGAGCCAGCAAGTGTAAATGCCAGAATGCCAGTGATTAGTTGTCTGTAAATAAAAGAGGTGCCAAATTATCACCAAAATTTGTATGCTAGCTTAGTGGATGGAAGACAGACCACTGCTAAGAGAGACACAACTTCTGATATAAACATTGTGAGGCCTGCAGTGGTTAAGGAGGTACTTGCTTGGGCAGTCCACACCAGTTAGAGCTCTAGAAGGGACTACATTCCAAATACCCTTGGCTAGGGTTCATCTTGGCTGGGATGGTGGAGAAGGGAACATGCAGGTATATGTGTTTGAGGATATCCCTCCAGATGTCCTAATAGGAAATTATTTTGATAGTGTAGTAACTTGTGCGCCTGCAGTGACATGCAGTCAAGCTTGGAGATAGGCTTCTGTCTGGTAGCCTGTGGGAAACCCAGAGCAATCCTATGCCTGCAGATAACACAGGAGTTGGTAGAGCCCAGAGCCTGATGTCTGGCACCTCTAGCCATAGCCCATGGCATTCCTTTTGTCAATAAAAAAGGGATACTGTACAAGAAAGTGGACCCCTGAGGGAGGCCTAGAAGGTGAGGTAATGCGGCAGTTGGTAGAGTCCAGAATCTACCATCTGACACCTCTCGCATTAGCCCATCAGATTTTTTTTTACAGATAATAAGGGGTTACTACATAGGGAGTAGACCCCTGAGGGAAGGCTAGAAGGTCATGTACTACTGCGGTTGGTAGAGCCCAGAGCCTACCATCTGGCACCTCTAGCCATAGCCCATCACATTCCTTTTACAGCTCATATGGGCATAAAGCGTACAAGAGATGCTTTATGCAAAACTTTTATTGGCCTGGGATTGCAAAAGTTGGTGATGTTAACTACATGGTAAATGTAATAGGTAGAAGGCAGGGATATGAGTTGCATCATGTTTACCTAATGAAACCTTAAGGGAGGCCCTGGTGCTGAGTATTCACAGTGGATGGCAGGACGAGTCTGAGAGGGATCTGGTGACTGACCTTCTCAATGAGGCTCTGACTGACACTTCTGTGGGAGAAGTAGCAATATCTCAGTGGCTATCCCCTATTCAGGTTAAAGAAATATGAGTAGTGTTACAGGAATTTGGGGGCATGTTCAGTGTGAAACCCGGGTGTACTAATCTGGTCCAGTACCATGTGTATATAAGACCCCAAAGGCAATACTGGAACAAAAAATCACAGAAACCAGTCCGAAAAACCACTCCAAGGCAAATGAACTTTAGTGCTTTCATCCACTTTAATGACGTGAACTTCATCAGAAACAATAGACAGTTTCCTATCCCTCATTTAAATACTTAGTAACAGGAAGTGATGTAACTTTCATAATTTGGTAAAAATTATATAATGAATCAATCGTCATATTCTTGGTCTTTTTAGTAAAAACATCAAGTTATATAATACTTTTATAAATTCAAAACAATTAATCAATTCTAATAAAATATATATCAAAAAATTCATGTATGTATAAAAATACATAATATATTGTATAATGAATTAAATATTAAAGCATGTATAATAACTATGAATGATTATCTATAGACTAAAAAACACTTTATATTAATCACTTCATTTAGACCAGGGAAAGTGTCAGCTCCAAACAGAAGCTGCCATAAAGCTTCCTTCTTCTCTAATTTGTTGTTTGTATCCCCTATAAATGTTCCCTTGTCTATATAATCCAAAACAAAAAATTCAAACTTCTTGAAATCTATACAAGAAAGTGCGTGTCTAGCTAATGAATTGTTTCTATCTAACTATGTAGTGTAAGATTCTATGTAATCTACAGAAAGTTAAACAGGTATACAGAGGAAGATGTTTACCCCATTCATAGAACAGATGAAACTTTATAACAGCTAGGTGGGGCTAAGTATCCAACCACTATTGATCTGACCAAGGGATACTGACAGATGCTCTTGGCCCTCATTGCTAATGAGAGGTCAGCTTTAGTAACACCTTTTGGATTATATGAGTTTACAAGGATGCCCTTTGGGATGAAGAATTGCCCCAGCAACCTTCCAGAGGTTAGTAGATCATATCTTAGTAGGAGCAGGAGACTATGCTCTCGCTTATTTACATGATATTGCCATTGACAGTCATTCCGGGCAACAGCACCTTCCACATGTCAGGAAGGTCTTAGGTAGATAAGAAAGGGCAGGGTTGACCATTAAGTCTTGTAAGTGTTAGGTGGGCATGGCAGAGGTATCGTACCTAGGATATAGAGTAGGGAGTGGTAAGATTAGGCCAGAACCTGCAAAGTGGAGGTTATTCAGGTGTGGCCTGTCCCTGTTACTTTCTAGGGATTATAAAAAATGTGGGACAAACTATAGTAGAATAGATGCAGACCTTACTGACCTAACAAGGAAATACAAACCAGACAAAGTAGTGTGGACCACAGACTGTTAGGAGGCATTACAGAAGCTTAAAGAAGCTTTGGAGGAACCCCTGCATTAGCCAGTCCAGATGCCAGCAATGCTGATATAGAAGTATTCTCAAGACAGAATAGTGGTTGATACATTTTCAGTCAACCCCATTCTTCTCAAGCGATGATTTTCTAGGGTCACTTGAAAATCTAGCTTGAGCCTTTAATGGGGAGAAATGTGAGGATATTAGATACTGTTATCTGTGCTAGCATGTCTGGTTGCAGTTTTGTAAATACTTGTAAATAATTGTAAATTACCCTGTGTTATAACTGCCAGCATGACTAGCTATAATTATGTAAACAAGTTTATGTTTTTGATTGTCTCTTTGATTTGTGTAAGATGCTTGAATCAAACAATGTTCTTCTGCTGACCGATTGTAAGTGTCTTTTAAACATAATTCTGAATGCAGG
Organism: Protopterus annectens; assembly: GCF_019279795.1. Lineage (NCBI taxonomy): Eukaryota > Metazoa > Chordata > Ceratodontiformes > Protopteridae > Protopterus > Protopterus annectens. The sequence goes on from NC_056726.1 coordinate 1,470,643,661, forward strand.
TTATGCCAGTCAGCTGACCTAGAGTGATGTCATCATGCGCCAAAGATGAAAGGAATGGAATCTCCACTGCAGCTGTTTTTGTTTAATTTTCAAAAGTCTGAAATGAGAGACTAGAATTCTCATAACAGCTTTCTGTGACTTTCAAAAGATTCTGCTATAAAAAGGAGATTTTATTTATAAAAAAAAAAAATAACAACATTAAACCTACTTCTATGCAGTGGGGCAAGCCCCCCTGCACCCTCCATGTGGGAGGCTGTGCCCCCTACACTCCCTACTTTAATATTCTCACTCCTACGTCGCACTACAGTGGGGAAAATGGAATTTTCCCTTATCGGCACCTTAGTAAGACTGGCATAATGAGCATACTTATCCGAAGTGCTGCTTCGTTGAACAGCACTTTCGGTTACGTATGCTCGGTGATTTCTGCTTCAGTGGAAAGTGCATTTGGGGATCTGTATGGATCCCATATATATATATATATATATATATATATATATATATATATATATATATATATATGTATGGATTCACTTCATAATAATGAAAGCTCAAAACACTGATACCAAAACACTGAAACTTCAAAATCTGAGTTTAAACAACATAAATCATAGCACTTTCCACCAAGTGTAAGCAGGGGGGCAGGCCCTCCTGCACCCCCTCACCCCCTGCTTTTTATATATATCAACTCCAAGGTTGCACTTCACACTAAGTGCAATCTTGGAGTTGATATATTTAAGTAGTGGGTGTGTGTGGGGTGGAACCCCCCACATGGGGGGTGCAGGGGGGCCTGCTCCCCTGCTTACACTTGGTGGAAAGTGCTATGACTTAGTGTGAAGTGCAACTTTGGAGTTGATATATATAAGTAGCAGGGGGTGTGGGGGTGCAGCCCTCCACATGGGGGGCAGGGAGGCCTGCTCCCCTGCTTACACTTGGTGGAAAGTGCTATGATTTATGTTGTTTAAACTCAGTATATGTATGATATGTGTTTTCAGTGTTTTGAGTTTCAGTGTTTTGAGTTTCAGTGTTTTCAGTTTTCAAGATTTTGAAGTTTCAGTGTTTTCGTTTCAGTGTTTTGAGTTTCAGTGTTTTGAGTTTTCAAGATTTTGAAGTTTCAGTGTTTTGGTTTCAGTGTTTTGAGTTTTCAGTGTTTTGAAGTTTCAGTGTTTTGGTCTTCTATATTATGAAGTTTTCTCATTTTCAGTGTTTTGAGTTTTCAGTGTTATGAAGTGAATCCATATATATATATATATATATATATATATATATATATATATATATATAGATATATATATATAGATATATATATATATATGTGTATAAACAGTGAAAAACAGAATAACAATAATAGTGAAGAAATGAATATTACAGAGACATCAAGTCAGCTGGAATTACATGTACAGTTATGAGCATGTCCAACAGAACAGCAGAATGAAGTTGTAACACATAAGCAATTCAGAATAGAGATGAAGTCAAAAGTGGGAATGCGAGAAGTAGCAAGATCAGGGTAGAGTTAGGAGGAACAAAAAGGGCCGATATAGTAAGGGAGCTAGGAAGAACTAGCCTGGACTATGGCAGGAGCAAAGCCAATGACTAGCTAGGTAGTCCTTTAGAAGCTGTTTGAACTCATGATAGTTAGCATTTTTTGTGATGGGCTGATGAAGAGTGTTCCAAAATTTTGTTATTTTTTAAGAATAGAAGAAGTCTTCATGATAGTTGTGTGAGTGGGTAATCTTTAGCATAATCTTGTCAAAAGATCTGAGGGACCTGAGATTAATACTAGGTTGGACTAGGTTGGAAATAGCAGGGCAGTTGTTGGGGTGGTGGACTATTTTCTGTGCCATGGTAAGTTGATTAAGAGATAAAAGTTAGGTACTTCTAGCCAGCTGAGCTGGGAGAGAACTGAGCAGTGGTGGGTCCTGCGTGGATGATTAGGGAAGACTTGCAACTTTGTTGTAACAGAATTCTAGGTTATTGAGGTCAGTCTTTTGCAGGTTTGTGAATATCATAAAATAGTAGAGGAGGGTAGATAGCAGGTGTGACTGAGCATGTCCAGCCTGGTGCTTTGTCTAAGATATGGTTTGGCCCAGTAGAGGGTGCCAACTTTGATGTGAACTTTTTTGATTGTCAGAAAGATATATTTATCAAATTTTAGATTATGATCTATTGTGACACCTAGAAATTATGTCTGGCTTGTGGGTTCTATTTTGATTTCATTTGAGGAGAAGATTGAGAGAAGGGACTGCCATGGTTTGGTTTTCTGTTTCCAAAGACCATTGACATCGTTTTCATTGGGTTTGTATGAGCTGATGTTCAAAGAGATATTTTTCTATGTCTCAAAAAGAAGTTTGCATTTTTATTTGAAGTTTCTGGGGTAAGGGGCTGAGCAGATAAGTGTAGTATCACCTGTGTACTGGACAATGGAGGACAGTTGAGTTGTAGAACTAAGGTTGTTAGTTAATATGGAACCTTGGAGTACACTGAACGAGATGGGGAGTAGGGGGGAAAGTCTGTTCTCCCATTTAGTAGCCTGCTGTCAATTGGAAACAAGGACAGTGATGATGAACTGAGTCCAGAAGATGAGAGTTTGTTGAGTAGTAGTTTGTGGGAAATGGTGTCAAAGGCTTTGGACATATTGTGGAAGACACATGAGACAAGCTAGCCTTCATTTATGAGATGATGAATGGTTTTAGTGAAAGTTATTAGGGCAGTGCTAGTCCTATGCTTAGGTCTAACATGTTGAGAACTGAATAAGATGTTTTGACTAAGGTAATGATTAAGGAGTTGATTGTGGATGCATTTTTATAAGATCTTTGCAAGGGAGGAAGTATTGCTAAGGGACAGACATTAGTTAGTTCTTTAGCGGGTCTGTCTTTGTGAAAGGGAATGATGTGTGATATTTTGCAGAGAAGTGGGGCATATTGTTCTGCAATAAAATGATTTATCAAGATAGATATGAGGTAGGTAATAGAAGGAGTGGCAATTCTTAGAAATTCATTAGGAAGCTGGTCAGATGCAAGACAGCAGGGTTTAAGCTTGGTTAGGAGCGTTTTTATGTAACTAGTTTGTATGGGTGTACAAGTGAAGGGTTTGGGATTAGCTGCAGTAGGGATGGGATCAGTAAGTGCCTAATTAGGCTGGTTGCCTAGCGGGGAGGTAATAGTATTTATAATGTGAGAGTTGATTTAAATTGCAATAGAGTCAACGTTGTTTGAGGTGACTCGTGCTGGGGTTGGGGTATGACCTGGACGGAGGAGATTGTTAATGCCTTTCCAGAATTTTTGGGGGTTGTTTAGGTGTTTCTGTTGACAGGTTTGGAAGTAAGTTTGTTTGTCTTCTTTGATTTGTTTCTTAGCTAGATTCTACAGTTTTGATAAGCTAAGAGGTTTATTTTACCTTTGGTGGTATGGTAGGCTGACCGGACTCTATCTCTATTTTTAAGTAGTAATTTGGTGTCATTGGTTAGCCAAGGTATGTGCTTGGCTTTTGAGTGTACTTTCCTAGGGTAAGCATGGTCATCAAGTGTTTTAAGGAAGGTATTGTTTAAATACTGACCAGCCAGGTATAGATGTAGGTTTGTAAGTGGTGTCCAGTCACATTGTTGGAGTAGTAGGTTAAATATAGTGAGGGAGAAGTTTTTCTTGCTATGGATGTATTTGTAAGTGATATTGCTTTGAGTATGCACATGTTTTCTGTAGAGAAAAGTTGGAGAATGGCCACTGAGGGATTCTGGAAGGCAATAGGCTAAGTAACTTAGGTTAGGTTTGTTAGTTAATATCCATTCTAATGTTGACTGCTTTTTGGAATTTTTATCTGTGTGAGTTGGACAGGTTATGGTTTGGGTGATGTTGAAGAGGTTTATGAAGTGGGAGGAGTTATTGGATGAACAGCAGCACCAATCAAAGTTAAAATCACTTAGCTGAAATTGGCAGATGCCAAAGAAAGTAAGCTTTCAATGGTGGGAACATTATTGCCTGGAGGTAGATAGGTGACTATGATGATTATTGTTTTGTTTTGGTTGATTTCAAAGTGGGTAGTTAGAATTTCACAGTTGTGTAGGTCAGGAGGAGCACTGTTTAGTTGTTCAACTTTGAGAGTTTCCTTAAACATAGCAATAACTGCACCACCTCTTTTGTTTAATCTGTCTAATCTAATGATACTATAGCTAGTTGTGATAACTTCTTCATCTTTAACATGGGGCTTTAACCATGTTTCAATTATCGCAGCTATATCTGGAGAGTAGGTGGCTAAGGCAGCATGGAATCCACTAGCTTTAATTATAATGCTACAGAGATTGAAACTGGCAAAGAACGGGTCAGCATTACAGGTTTTTGCAAGATGGGGGTAGGTATGGGAGTGTGTAGTAGATCGAGTACAATTTGTTATGGTGGTAGATGGAAAGATTGTAGGCCGGCTGAGAGTTTATTATTAGGGCCTAGGTTGGGATGGATGTCAGCTTGGAGTTTAATTTATGTTGCAGATTGTAGTAGAAGATGCCTAAGTTTGTTAATCAGTTTGTGATTTCTGAAAGCTGAAGAAATAGGATAGTAGGTGTGTAACTATTTGAAAGGTAGCAAAACAGTGCTAAGCTGTTATAAAGTTGTGGGATGATGTCAGTATATGTGTGGTACTGAGAATAATGAGTAGACAGAGGAAGTGTTGGTGAGTGGAAGTGTCTGATTTGGTATGAGTGGAGGGAGGTGGAGCTATAGGTAAGGTAAAAAATGGAGTAGTAGAGTACTGGTTACTAAGAAGTAGTAGAGATGCATGATAGAGACATGAGGTGGTAGAGTAAAGTGAAGGAGAGAGGAGGGGTAGAGTAAGTGGGTAGAGGGCAGTGATTGGAATATATAGTGGAGAGGGTGGGGTTGAGGAGTTAGCGTGGATATTGAGGAGGTGGCTATGGATTGGTTGAGGGGTATAAGGGAAGTGGTTTTGTTAGGTATAAATTTAAGGAAAGTGGGGTGAGTGGGAATGGGGATAGGGTAGGGAGTAGAGTGAGCCCAAGTGGAGCAAAGGCGAACAGAGCAGGTTGAACCCAGGTGGAATCTATGTACCAAAAAATAATCAGTAAGCTAAATTGTTTGAATTATTGCTTTATATTATGTTGTTTGGGGTTTAAATGGTACACTAAGCTAGGCTAAAGCTTAGAAACAAGTTTCTGTGGAGGGAAATAATTTAGAGGTCAGAGTAACTTGAGGGGCTTTACATAGATAGAAGTGGTGACCTAAAACATTAGACATTAACAGGGAGGTCCTGGACTGACAGTGGAAGGATGATGTCTGATTAACCAGAATTGCAAATAGACAGTAATAAGGGGCAGAGCATACTTAGTTGAAAAGGAGGGTGGTGGAGAAGCTAAGCGTATGGACACTGGAAACGGCTAGGTGTAATGCAGAGAAGCTCTTGGGTTGGCTACTAGTTGGGCAGAGTGGAACTGAAGCAGAGAAATTATCTAATAGAATGGCAAGGCACAGGATCATGGTTTGGTGATGTACAGGTAGCCGGTACACTTAAGTAAGTTATTTAATAATAGCAAGTTACACTGTAGAAACATACATTGGCAAGTGGCTCAGTATTACAGCATGCTTGTGAGGCTTCTTATAAGCAGAAATGCTAGTTGAGCATGCCAGCAGGCTCTCACATACCTCAAGTGGAGCTGAGATTAGGACGAGGATGAAGACATGGTATGCATTAGCTAGGAAAATGATAGTAGAAGGGAAAGGTTATAACTGGAGGTATAGGATAAAAAAGATAAAGTGGTACATGAGCAGAATGTAGAAGGAAGTCTAAGTAAGGAAGAAAAAGAGGACAAGGGATGGCTGGAGATATAAAGGTGGAAGGAAGGAAGGAGGGAGGTACAGGTCAGAGTAATAAGAGAGGGTGGGGGAGAGTGATGAGAAGAGGCTATAGAGATGATGTGGTAAGTATGGACAGCAGAAAGAGAGAAAGATGTAGAATAGAAAATATGCACTAAAACAACCTATTATACAGTCAATAAGCAATAAGCACTTACAGATAATCTGTGCAACTTAAGATGAAGCTCTATCAAAGGCAACATGCAGGAATATATTGGGACTACGTTGAAACATTAAATAGCTATTACATCGCAACATAACAAATACAGCAATGACCTGGTTAGCTTATTTCATCTTAACACACTTGTATTTCGACCATAACACTAGTATGGCAATGTTTCTTATACACTATGTCATCTAGGTAAATGAGAAAATGCAGAAAAGTTTAAACAGTAATTACTGGCATGCACTTGAGACCCGCATGCATTGTTTGAGGAACTGCCGCTGGTGAGTGACAATTAGCATAGGGCAGTTACATATAAATAACAACCACAAGAAAAGTAACCTCTTTATATGGGGATGTAAAAGCTCAAAAATAACAGAGGAGAGAAGTAAAAGGAGAACCTGACACACAATGCTGAGTCAGTTAAAGTCAAGTGGTTCAGACTTGAGTTGAGCTGCAGCAGTTGTTGTAGTAGTCAGTGGTTGTTTTACATATCTGTATTTATCACTCAGAGCTTTTCAGAGCTGCATTTTTTGCAGATGTCCCCAAGTTCCTTCACAGTGAGATAAAGATCAAAATGTTTTATCTGTACTCTTCAGTTTTCTGTAAGATTACATTACAGTTTGGGAGTTTTAGGTGGTGGGCCAATCATTCTGAGCCACAAATTGAAGATATAAAACAAAAATATTTTAGTGGTTTACTGGAGTGTGAAGAGAAAAATATCAATCACAAGATTTATTACTTGGCTTAATGTTTTGTGATAAAATCACTTTGAAAATGTGAAAAGAGATTTAAGCCTGTGAATGGTATGTCTAACTCTGATTTCTCTTCAGAATAAATAAACGGACAACAAACCCTTTCTGAAATCTCACCACTTGTTTATAATCATCTTTGCATGTTGTATAGGTCTAAACAGAAGAAGAAGGCGGTATTCTGTGAACCCAAATACTCAGAGCAAAATTTGCAGTTTTCTGTATCATAACACGATTCTGATACAAAGTCAGATACAGTACCTTATTTTCTGATATTATGACACATCTGCATATTGGTATAAAGAATATGCCACATCAAAATATCCAGGGAAGAGATGCTGTCTGCAGTTCAGCACTGCTGGAAACTGATAACCTCCAAGTCACATGATTAATTCTGTGGCATATTACACTAATGACATGTACCATAAGTGATAAACTTGCTCTTATGATACCCTCCAAGTCACATGATTATTTCCGTGGCACGTTACACTAATGCATGTACCATATGTGATACACTTGCTCTTATGATACCCTCCAAGTCACATGATTAATTCCGTGGCACATTACACTAATGCATGTACCATATGTGATACACTTGCTCTTATGATACCCTCCAAGTCACATGATTAATTCCGTGGCACGTTACACTAATGCATGTACTATATGTGATACAGTTGGTTTTATGATACCCTCCAAGTCACATGATTAATTCCGTGGCACGTTACATTAATGCATGTACCATATGTAATACACTTGCTCTTAGTTCTCATTTTCCTCTGTTCTCAGTCTCACAGTCTCAGACTGCTGGAGAATTAGCCTGGTTGGCTGTTTTCCCAAAAGGCATTATATTGCATTTCTTGGCATCGAGTTTTAGTCCATGACTTTGGCATCAGTCATATGTCTGTGTTAGACCCTCTTGTAATATGTTTGCATCATGGGGGGAATCTATGCTCCCAATTTGCAGTCATCTCGGAACTCAGTCAGCTAAAGGCCCTTGACATTAGCCTTTAACTCCAAGAAGTAGATGCTGAATAGGAGTGGACTCAGTATAGATCCATGAGGGACCACACTGGTGACCAATCTCTTAATGGAGGTGGTCCCACCAGTACTGACTTCCTGGGTCAAGTCTGTGAGCCATCTGGCAATTCAGTGAGTTATATATGGGTTTATGCCCTGTTCAGTCAGTTTGTCAACTATACTCCAGTGAGGTATTGTGTTGAACACCTTAGCCAGGTCCAGGCAGGCAGTATGAACTGTTTCTACTCAACCATTGCCTTTGTGATCTTCTCAAAGAAGTCTACCAGGTTTAGCAAGTATGACCTTCCCTTGACAAAGACAAACTTGGATGGTACTAGTATCTAAAGGTTGCCTATGTCTTTGTTGATCATTTCCATGGTAATTCATTCAATGGCTTTGCATATTAGACTAGTTTGGCTTATGGATCTATAGTTTCTGGGGCCGTTTGATGGTCCACAGTTGTGAAACGGGATAACCATTGCAGTCCTCCATTCTCATCGCACAAAGCCATCCCTGAGCCTATAGGTATAAAGTTACTCAAGTGGTCCCTGTAGATCATGTTGCAAGCTATTTAGGAGGCATTCCGAGATATAGTCAGGGTCCACTGAGGCAGTGTTGTTTTGTCTTTAGCAAGCACTGGCAGAACCTGCTCTCCACTAATAGTTGGAAGGGTTATGCTATTAAATATTTCATGGTGAGAGGCAAAGGGGATTGGTGGGGTGAAGGTTGAGCTGAATTTGTGAGCCAGCAGATCCACTATGTTGTTCTGCTCACTGAAGGTGACGCCACTGACCACCAGTTCAACACAGTGCTATGTGCTGCCTTATGTGCTGCCTTTGAGGTTATGGACATAAATGTAGAAGGTCTAGTGGTTGTCTTTACCCTGTGAGGCTATACTGACCTCGTAACTGGCCTTATTGTATTTAATTAGTCCTCTTAGTTTCCTGTTTATTTTAATTGCAGAGCTCTTATAATTATGCTCTTCCTGGTTTTAACCACAGACTTTTCTCTTTTGTTATATATCCCATTAAGATTAGAATTCCACCAGCGTGGATTTGTTTCTAGCATTTGTTTTGCACTTAGTCCTAGTAGGTATAGCAACCTCAATACAGTAATTTAAATGGTGGGACAGGGTCCATGTAAACAATACCACACAGGCTGCTGTGAGCTCAGGGTTAGGATGGCAATAAATTTTGACAAATTATTGTTTAATAGGATGAAGTTTGCTTTGCAATACTTCCTAACTGTTATAGGGTTTGTTGGGGTTACTGAGTTGATTGTTATTTTGAAGGAAATAACTTTGTGGTCCGACCTTACCAGTGGGAGTGTGACACTTGGAGGAGGTGGTGGTGTACAGCACTCTCCCATATTGGTGAGTACTTGGAAAAGTATGTTTGAACCTCTGGTGGGTGTGCATACAGTATTTGTGTTAATAAAGTCCAAGAAATGTTGTGACTGCAATTTTAAGGCAGTACATGTTTCCCAGTCTATAGAGTTGTAGTTAAAGTCTCCCACAAATAAGGTATGTGGTTAATGGTGAGTGTCTTCAGTAGGTCTAGATATGAGTTATGGGATTCTTGAGACATAGAGGGTGACAGATAACTTGCTAGTGCATGCAACGGGACTTTGTCTATAGTAATTTGACATGGATAAACTCCAGAGCATCATCCTGTTTAACCAACCCAGAGCTATACCTGTTGCTAATGTGGGTCAAGACTCCAACACCTTTTGTCCCTGTCTGTGCAGCTGATTGTGTAAATGTGTGGAAAGCACTAAAGCATTGGTCTGCTGGAGACTTTTCTGTGGATTTAAACCATGTCTTGCCAATGGCACAAATGTCTATATTCTCCAGAGTGAACAGAACTTGTATGATGTGAATTTTTTTGTCTAGGCTCCTAGCATTAAGCAGTAACACCTGGGGTCTGGAGCAGAGACAAAGAATGGTAGGATAAACAGACAAACAGAAAGGCACTGGAATTCAGTTTTAATCAGGTAATTAATAAACAGAATATAAAACTCTAGCATCAAAACTGGAATGTAAACAACTGAAAAACTACTGAAGCACAAATCCAGGAGCAGAATTCATAATACTGCCACTACTCCAATCCTACCACACAGACTAAGGCACCAAACTATGCAGAAATTTACTAGTAATGCCATTTATGGAAAAATACTATAATAAATGACCAAATGAGGTTCAAATTTGACAGCAGGTCAGAGCTCTGGAACACCTGCGAATGAAACTACTGATTTAACGCTCAGACGGGGGTCAAATACAAACAGCTAATTCTTACCAGTAATTCTACTTATGGAAAAATAAGTGCAGCATAATATATAATCAATGCTAAAATAACACATTAATACACAATTTTCCCACTATTGCAAATGAAGCTACAAGACTAAGATCTCAGAACAAACTATAAAAAGCAAACAGATAATATTTTTTGGCTAACACATGGATAAAGCAGAAAAGTACAAAAATGTATCACCACACAGATCACTGTAAGTGTAACTTAAAATATTTAAGTAGAATTTAAATAAAAGCTTTTTTCTTCCCTTTTGACACATTGGAGCCTTTCACAGTCTTGAATAAAAGACCCTGGTTTGGTGTATCTCTGTGCTAAATATAACAAACTTGAATCCAATCAATTAAAGCCAATACTGGTGCTCAAGTCCCGTGGTTAAAACTTCAGAAACTTTAGCTTAATGTTTTAATGAGAGCTGGGGTAAGCACAAAGAACGGGAAGAACAGGGGAAAAAATATACCCTCCACACATAGTAAAGACCCACACATGCAGAGGCTCTTAAATGTAATATTCCCCAAACCTCAATGGCCTTCCAGATGTTGCACTTACATTACGTATCTGCAGAAGACTCATATGTAGGTTACATAACAAGAATAATATAAAGGTCTTACTACCTAATGTCAGGAGTCTAAGCATGAAAGTCCACTCACTCCAAGGTTTCCTCACCTTGAAGAACATACACAACTGTGTAGCTACGGAAACATAGTTTAAAGACATGGAGAGCACCTTAGCACTACAGGGCTATAACATCTTCCAAAATTTAGACCATCTACTGCACAGAAAGGGGAAAAAGGTGGCAGTCTCAGTTTATGTCAAAGACAAACATGTCTAAAGGCTGGTCAAACCGTATGACATACCTGAGCCTTTCCGTGTCCAACTTACTATAAGCAAAGTCCCATACCATAACCTGTCAAGTTACAGATTCCCATCTATGACCTAGAAAGCCCATGAAACATTTATTTATTTATTTAAGTTTGATGACCGAGGAAGTCCTCTGGGCCATAAAGAGCCTGTTTTCAGTGGAGGCTCGGGGAGAAAAGCTCAAAATCTTGCAAGTTACATATTACATGTCACAAAACAATAACAAAGATTTGTACAGAATAATTAAAACATTTACAGAAATATAATACATTATGTAAAAAGCTTTTAGTGAGTCAACATTTAAACAGAAGGTTACTAGCCCTTTTGGAGGTTGGGTAAACTGAACATTTGCAGAAAAAGACATTTTTGTCAAATAAGCTCTTTGTAAGTAAACATTAAACAAGTAGCTACTAGCCCTTTGCAGGTTAGGTGGACCTTTTTGCATGGGGAGAGTACAAGATAATTGGATTGTGGAAAGTATTGTACATTAGCTAGCAGAGAGAAAATCAGTCCCTGGTAGGGCGAGACTGTTTTAGGTTGAGATGAAGCAATACAATTGGTAAATGGTAATGATTTCAGTGCAGGGTAGAAAGAGATGGGGTGAAGAGAGGTTTATGTTGGAGCGTGAGATGGGCATTTCCATTTGGCTGATAGATGAGAGAATAGCTGAGATTTGAAACTGGTATGGTTTGGAAGGTTGGGAAGGTGGAGGGAGGATATTTAAACAAACTAGAGAAACTACACATTCATCCATCTATTCATACCCATACCATATCCACAGGTAACTTTAATAACCTCACTATAAATTGGGAATCATACACAACCTCAGACATGCAGGCCCACAGATTACTGGAACATTCATCCATCTGTTCATACCCATATACCATATTCACAGGTAACTTTAATAACCTCACTATAAATTGGGAATCATACACAACCTCACACATGCAGGCCCACAGATTACTGGAACATTCATCCATCTATTCATCCCCATATACCATATTCACAGGTAACTTTAATAACCTCACTATAAATTGTGAATCTTACACAACCTCACACATGCAGGCCCACAGATTACTGGAACATTCATCCATCTATTCATCCCCATACCATATTCACAGGTAACTTTAATAACCTCACTATAAATTGGGAATCATACACAACCTCACACATGCAGGCCCACAGATTACTGGAACATTCATCCATCTATTCATCCCCATACTATATTCACAGGTAACTTTAATAACCTCACTATAAATTGGAAATCATACACAACCTCAAACATGCAGGCTCACCGATTACTGGAACATTCATCCATCTATTCATCCCCATACCATATTCACAGGTAACTTTAATAACCTCACTATAAATTGGGAATCATGCACAACCTCACACATGCAGGCCCACTGATTACTGGAACATTCATCCATCTAGTCATCCCCATACCATATTCACAGGTAACTTTAATAACCTCACTATAAATTGGGAATCATACACAACCTCACACATGCAAACCCACAGAATACTGGAACATTCATCCATCTATTCATCCCCATACCATATTCACAGGTAACTTTAATAACCTCACTATAAATTGGGAATCATACACAACCTCACACATGCAGGCCCACAGATTACTGGAACATTCATCCATCTGTTCATACCCATATAACATATTCACAGGTAACTTTAATAACCTCACTATAAATTGGGAATCATACACAACCTCACACATGCAGGCCCACAGATTACTGGAACATTCATCCATCTATTCATCCCCATATACCATATTCACAGGTAACTTTAATAACCTCACTATAAATTGGGAATCTTACACAACCTCACACATGCAGGCCCACAGATTACTGTAACATTCATCCATCTATTTATCCCCATACCATATTCACAGGTAACTTTAATAACCTCACTATAAGTTGGGAATCATACACAACCTCACACATGCAGGCCCACAGATTACTGGAACATTCATCCATCTATTCATCCCCATACTATATTCACAGGTAACTTTAATAACCTCACTATAAATTGGGAATCATACACAACCTCACACATGCAGGCTGACCGATTACTGGAACATTCTTCCATCTATTCATCCCCATACTATATTCACAGGTAACTTTAATAACCTCGCTATAAATTGGGAATCATACACAACCTCGCACATGCATGCCCACCGATTACTGGAACATTCATCCATCTATTCATCCCCATACCATATCCACAGGTATCTTTAATAACCTCACTATAAATTGGGAATCATACACAACCTCACACATGCAGGCCCACAGATTACTGGAACATTCATCCATCTATTCATCCCCATACCATATTCACAGGTAACTTTAATAACATCACTATAAATTGGGAATCATACACAACCTCACACATGCAGGCCCTCAGATTACTGGAACATTCATCCATCTATTCATCCCCATACCATATTCACAGGTAACTTTAATAACCTCACTATAAATTGGGAATCATGCACAACCTCACACATGCAGGCCCACTGATTACTGGAACGTTCATCCATCTATCCATCCCCATACCATATTCACAGGTAACTTTAATAACCTCACTATAAATTGGGAATCATACACAACCTCACACATGCAGGCCCACGGATTACTGGAACATTCATCCATCTTATTCATCCCCATACCATATTCACAGGTAACTTTAATAACCTCACTATAAATTGGGAATCATACACAACCTCACACATGCAGGCCCACAGATTACTGGAATATTCATCCATCTATTCATCCCCATACCATATTCACAGGTAACTTTAATAACCTCACTATAAATTGGGAATCATACACAACCTCACACATGCAGGCCCACAGATTACTGGAACATTCATCCATCTATTCATCCCCATATACCATATTCACAGGTAACTTTAATAACCTCACTATAAATTGGGAATCATACACAACCTCACACATGCAGATTACTGGAATTTGTCAATACAAACAACCTAGTCCATACACCCACTACTGGTGTTAATATCCTTGACCTGGTCCTCACAAACATGGGGAAACATTTTGCACCGCACTGTAATGTCCTCACTAGTCAGGTTGAACCATAAAGCTGCCTCCTTTGAAATACAATTAACTCCTGGACCACAGCTAACCTTGGAATTTTTAAGAATTATTTTAAGGTTAACTTCATACTATTAAGCAACCCCTTAGCAAAATTCCAAGGCCCCTAAACCCTGAGGACAATGCTGCCTATGCCTACCTGTTCACAGAAACCCTATACAATCATATAAATAGTTCATATAGACTACTGTACCTATCTGAAGCAAGTGCAGGCCAACCTCAAAAACAAGCCACCCTGGTGGAATCCTAAAATCAATAGATTGTACAACCAAAGAAAGAATATTATTGCCAAAAGTAGGAGAGGCTATGCCCATCAAGTCAATAACTCTTTCATCAATCTAAATAATCTATGGCTTTCTTCAGCTGTGTCTGCAACCTCGAAGGGCACACACAACAATGTGCCAAACTAATTATGAATGGGGCCACCTATACTGTGTTGGGGAACATACCAAATCTACCGGCTGAAAATTAAAGCTCCTGTTTTATGCCCCCCAGTCATACCTTAGGAAAGACCTTTACCATAACTCTTCCAATGATCACTAGGGAACAGGTCCTCTCTCTATATGACCAGATACACTGTATCAATGGTCCCCAGTAATATCCTAGAATGCCTGGTAAACAACATGTAACATGACCAGTCAGGACTGCTAGATTCACTGCTTAACTATAGCCTCCAGTCGGGCTTCTTGCCAAGTGAATGGAGACCAGCAACTGCTATCCTTCTGGATAAGGGTGGGCCACCTATGGACATGGGCAACTACAGATCCATAATTCTGACTAGTCTCATGAAAAGCCATGGAAAGAATCATCATGGAAATCATTAACAGTGACACAGGAAACCTATAGACATTGGATCCAACCAAGTTTGGTTTTGTCAAGGGCAGGTCATTCCTACTCAACTTGGTGGACTTTTTTGAGAAGGTTACTAAAGTTATGGACAACAGCAAAATCATGTATACTGCCTGCCTGACTAAACCTGACCAAGGCATTTGACACTCAGGAATTGTAGACAAAATCACTAAAATACGCATAAACCCATATGTCACCTGATGGATAGCAAGCTGTCTCACAGGTAGGACTGAAAACATTAGAATAGAGTTATCTACCTTCCCATAGAGGCCAGAGACTTGTGGAGCCCCTCAGAGCTCAGTGCTGAGGCCTCTCATTTTTGGTACCTATGTCTCTGAAGTCAAAGCCAATGTCAAGGGCCTCTGACTAATCAAGTTTGTATATGCAGTCATCGTATCCCTGAAAGGCACAAATATACTTCAAGAAGGCATGACATAGATAAATAACTGGTGGCAGAGCCATGGTTCAGAACTTAATGCAAAGAAATGAGTAACAGTCTCCTTTGGAAAGATGGCCATCCCTGGAAATTACCATATTGATAATACACCCGTAAGAGTAGACCCAGTGGTCAGGAATTTGGGAATGTGTGCAGATAGCAACCTGGTCTTTGACCATTATGTGTCTATGGTGGTGAGGAAATCATTCTATATTGCACAATTTATATGCAAATGTATGGCATCTAGATCCAAGTATGTCATTGTTCCACTGTACTCATCCCTTAATCAACCAATCGGTGAGAACAACACATCCAATATGTAACTAACCAGGCATTTGCAAAAACTGGAGTCCTCACAGAGATTCCTTACAAAACGAATACAGGTTGTAGCATAAGCAACATGTCCTATACAGGCTACCTCAAAGCTCTATCTCTGTGCTTAGCCTCCTACAGACCACTGCATGGCAATCTATGCCTAACCCACAAAGCATGCTCTGATCCCAATTTGGAAGAACTATTGCACATTCACAAAACTAATAAGATCAGAAATACCTTTTCTAGGGACTTAAACCTCACCTGCAGCAGAAATAGGACATGTGGTCAGGAAAGGTATGCATCTCAGAAACAATATCTATCCCAGCAGAGTGCTGCCCCCTGACATCTCAGATGCTCAGGTAAGAGCCGCCCTCTCCAAAGCAAAAAACACAGCATCAATGGGACCAGACGGTGTCCCGGGCTGCGTCCTACATGAACTCCAAGAAGAGCTAAACCTAAACATAAAACTACTGTTCAATCTCAGCCTTACTACAGGATATGTACCCAAAGAGTGGCATACAGCAACTGTGGTCCCTCTCCACAAAGGTGGTGCCTCAACGGATCCTGCAAACTATCGCCCCATAAGCCTGACTAGCTTGGTCTGCAAAGCTATGGAAAGGATCATTATGGACCTCATAAATAAAGATATTGGGGACTTACAGACACTAGAGCCTACCCAGTTTGGCTTTGTTAAGGGCAGATCCTGCCTCTTAAACCTGGTTGATTTCTTTGAAACAGTCACCAAGACCATTGACGAGGGGAAGGTGGTCCACACAGCCTACCTGGACCTCGCAAAACCCTTCGATACAATACCCCACTCGGGCATTATAGATAAGCTCATCAGCTTAAATATAAACCCCTATGTCACTAGATGGGTTGCAAACTGGCTCAAAAACAGAACCCACATGGTTAGAATTGCTGTAGCCATGTCAGACTCCAAACCAGTTACAAGTGGCATCCCACAAGGCTCAGTCCTGGGATTTCTCTTGTTCGGTATATATTTCTCGGAGGTACAGGCCAACATGGAAGGACTGTGGCTGACCAAGTTTGCAGATGACTGCAAACTGGGCACCATAATCGACTCTCCAGCCAACACAAGCATCCTCCAAAAGGGCCTCATAGAAACAGACAACTGGTGCCAGAGCCATGGCCTCAAGCTAAACGCCAAAAAGTGTATAGTCATCCCCTTTGGCAAAACAAAGTGCCCACAAATTACCACATAGGTGGCAATCCATTAAGTACAGAAGAAGTAATTAGGGACCTGGGGACCCAAGTTGATAGCAATCTCTCATTTGACAACCACGTGGCCAAAGTGGTTAGAAAAACATTTTATATAGCCCACCTAATCATGAAGGGATTCACATCTAGATCAGGGGAGGTCATCGTGCCTCTTTACTCATCCCTCATCAGGCCCATAATTGAGTACAGTGCCCCTTTTGGGATGTACCTTACCAGACACCTGCAGCAACTGGAAAGACCCCAAAAGTACCTCACCAAGAGGATCAAAGGGCTCAAACAGATGCCATATGCTGCCCGGTTAAAGAAACTCCAGCTCTACTCAGTGGCATACCACCTGTTCAGAGGCGATCTGTGCCTGAACTATAAAGCCATGTCCAACCCGGAATTAATGGACATGCTGCACCTCAGAAAATCCAAATCCCATCGAGCTACACGCTCGAGAGACTTGAACCTCAGCACCGAAATAAATAGGACATGCTGGAGGGACAGATTCATAACCCAGAGGTTCCCTTCACTCTGGAATAAAATCCCAGTCCAGGTTAGGCAGAGTCCCTCATTGACTCTCTTCAAGAGGAATCTTGATGAGTGGATGGGAGATCATAGGTTTACCCTGGGTATCACTTCTGTGTCACTGTTAGACAGAGGCACAGTATACTAACCTCAAAAAAGGGCATAGCAAAATTAATTTAAAATGGGTGGCAAAAGCCAAACACATTCTGGCTAGGCTTATAAATGCCCTAGGGCAGATAGCCTAGTATGAACCTATGAATCTATGAACCTAAGATGAGGTGGATGAAACTGGGCAATAATTGCAGTGGATAGTAGAGTAGATTCTGCTCAGGAAATCAGGTGCAGCTCTAATGTGTGTGCAGAAATGTGTATTTTCTTTTTAATGATCATGCAGGAGATAGAAATTAGTAGATGTCAGTACATCAAAGGATGGGGGCACACACACACACACACACACACACACACACACACACACACACACACACACACACACACACACCTAATTGACAGTTTAACCACCTTCATGCCTTTGGTATGTGGACAGAAACATGGACATTTGGCAAAACCCAAGTGGGATGCAGACTTTGCACAAAGAAATGACCACAGCTAGGAACTGAATCCAAGATCCAAGCACTGTGAGGCAGCAATGCTAACTGCTGCATGACTCTTCTGCACACAAAAAAATGGTACCTTTAAATAGACTGCCATGGCTTTTCTTACTGGGGCAGAACTGAGTGCTAAATTTTATGAACGTTTTGTGTTTGGTGTATATTTGTTACAAGTAGAAGATGAATATATTATGTTCTTGGTGGGACAACCTACTGCCACTACGTAAAATACAGTAATAGTTAAAGCCATGGACAAACTATTAATAATTACTTATTTGATCATGCAGGCAACTAGATCCCATTCAATAAACAAAAGTTCTCAGATTTTCCACAATATCTCATGTTTATGCAGCCTTGTCACATGACATATAGGAATGAAGTCCTGACCTTGATCTAGTTGTCATGTGCCAGTGTGTGTCATGGGTGCTGAAGGGTAGTCAGTTTGTGACATGGGTGCTGAAGGGGTAGTCAGTTTATGGCATGGGTAGAGAAGGGGTCAACTGTTTGTGGCACGGGTGTTGAATGGGCAATCAGTTTGTGGCATAGAGGCTGAAGGGGCAGTCAGTTTGTAACATGGGTGCTGAAGAGACAGTCAGTTTGTAGTGTGGGTGCTGAAGGAGCAGTCAGTTTATGGCATGGCTGCTGAAGGGGAAATCATTTTGTGGTATGGGTGCTGTAGGGGCTGTCCATTTATGGCATGGGTGCTGAAAGGGCAATCGGTTTGTGATATGGCTGCTGAAGGGGCAGTCAGTTTGTGGCATGGGTGCTGAAGGGGCAGTCAGTTTGTGGCATCGGTGCAGAAGAGGCAATGACTTTATAGTGTGAGTGCTGAAGGGGCAGTCAGTTTATGGCATGACTGCTGAAGGGGCAATCATTTTATGTTATGGGTGCTGAAGGGACAGTCCGTTTGTGGCATAGGTGCTGAAGGGGCAGTCAGTTTGTGGCATGGGTGCTGAAGTGGCAGTCAGTTTATGGCATGGGAGCTGAAGGGGCAGTCAGTTTGTGGTGTGGGCACTGAAGGGGCAGTCAGTTTGTGGTGTGGGTGCTGGAGGGTCAATGAGTTTGTAGTGTGGGTGCTGAAAAGGCAGTCAGTTTGTGTCATGGGTGCCGAAGGGGCAATCAGTTTGTGGCACAGGTGCTGAAGGGGCAGTCAGTTTATGGCATGGGTGTTGAAGGGACAGTCAGTTTGTGGCATGGGTGCTGAAGGGGCAGTCAGTTTATGGCATGGGATCTCACAGGGAAGTCAGTTTGTGGTGTGGGTGCTGAAGGGGCAGTCAGTTTGTAGCATGGGAGCTGAAGGGGCAATCAGTTTGTGGCATGGGTGCTTAAGGGGAAGTCAGTTTGTGGTATGTGTGCTGAAGGGGCTGTGAGTTTGTGGCATGGGTACTGAAGAGGGAGGGCAGTGTGGCATGGGTACTGAAGAGGGAGGGTGGAATGGGGAAGCCTAACTGTTGGCTCCCCCATGCTGAGGGAGTGGAAGAAGGTTCAGCTTGCTGCTGTAGCAACGTGTACTAATGGCTGAGTCATCACCGACAGAACAGACCTAACAAACCTGCATTAGACTAGTGCTGTACAGCTTCATAAAGCTACTCATTCAATGGGACTCATTGCAGTTTTTGGGCTTCACAAACTGACCAACTCTCTACCACTCACCTCTGATCTCTTTGTAAATGAATGGGCTCATAAGGTTTTCCAGATGGGAAACAAGTGGACTTGAGGGCTCCTGCTCCATTGAGGGATGCCTGGATAGTATCCAGTGGAGGAAAAATTGAACAAAACAATTGCAGTTATGAAGAGCCATTGAGAAAACACACAGACTAAAGGAGTAAGAGAGAGAGTAAAATGTCTCATATATATCTATATATAAAGGTGTTTTATGACACCAAACTGATAGCCCTTCTTAAAAATATTTATGTTCCCTAGGTAAACCTTACATTTTAATATTCAAAGAATGTTAAGTCTACTTCATTCTCAAAGTGAGAACATTTTTCAGGATAACTTTTCATGAAATTAGATTTTTGGAATAAAATTCTTTCATTCTCAGATAAAAATGCCATTAATTCATTGTGAGCAGTAATAATCAATAATTATGCACAAATGCACAAGACATTAATTACCAGATGGTAAATTGACACACAAATAATTAAAGCACAAATGAATAAGCACTGCATGTTTGTCAGAACCGCACCAATTCATAAATTCATTCATTTGTTCTCTCATGTGAAGAGAAGTGCTCAAAACACTCATTGTTTTGTGAGAAAGTTACAGATGCAAGTTACAGACAATTAAACTTTTAAAAACAACCAGTATTAGATTCTAAACAAACAGACATTGGCTGTTGGAGATGCTGCTAACAGAGTGGGGAGGTTAGCAAAATGGTTAAGGTGTTTACCAAAATACAAGCTTTCTCACATGGGGTAATTGGCTAAGCTTAAAATGACCCACAAGGGCAGTTAGCCTAGTTATTATCGGTCTAATATCTAAATAAAATTTTCAACACATTTAAGAGATTATAAATTCTACTAAATATGTTGACAGGTCTCTTGTTACACAGTTATAGAATATTTTGTCTCTCTGTTACTTTGAAAATGCACTTCTCATTCTTTTATGGGTTTGGAAGGTGATATAGTATATTGTTTTGCAAATTTATTTTAGCATTATTTTACAATATTTAACAGGTTTTTAAGAGGTTTGGGTAGAGGTTTATAACTTCACGGGTAGTTACTAGGCTATTGATCTGTGAGGATTGTAAGAAGTCTAGCATTACATTTGCAGGACATGTTTTCTTATATTTTGTGCATGAATAACCCAAAGATGGGTGAATCAAGGATACATTGGGACATTTACTTATTGCACCTTTCCATAAGGGGCATTGGTGCTAAACTTGGGGATGAATTTATGGTATCCCATCCAGTCATCCAAATTTAATTTGGATAGAGTAGGGAAGTACTTTGCTTTATATGGAGTGGAAGGTAGTGCTGCTCTCTGATACATATCCATCTCTACAGGTACTTCTTTAGCAGTGCTGCTCTCTATGATACATATCCATCTCTACAGGTACATCCTTAGCAGTGCTGCTCTCTATGATACATATCCATCTCTACAGGTACTTCCTTAGCAGTGCTGCTCTCTATGATACATATCCATCTCTACAGGTACTTCCTTAGCAGTGCTGCTCTCTATGATACATAGCCATCTCTCCAACTAGTCCTGTTTATGTTAAAAAGGAAATTGAGATCCCTTGATTAGGTATTTATACTACCATTAGATTTGTGAATGTGTGATGTCTGACAGGATAGGGCCTTTTGAGGCTGTATATGTGAGACAAAGATAATTTCTTAGCAGTGTGTTTGATACTAGGAAAAGGGCTAAAGCTTTGAGATGGTGTACATATTTTTTTATGATTTAGACCCTTGATTTGTACTGCAAGAAAACATTACGGTCATTCCAGTTATGCAAAGAATTTGGGTGTGCGCATATCAAAATGGACATTATATTCAATGGTCAGACTAATGAAGACAGTAGAAAGATTACATTCCTGGATCTGGACGCAGTACATTTAGATATAATCTGTACAATGAAATATTACTTCCTTACAACAGTGGATAGGTGGTGATGAAAGGGCAGTGCATTGTCAGTATAGATTCATGGATCCTTCACCACAGGATCAACTTTCAGAGGTGTGTTGCCAATGTGATAGTTATAACAGTGGTCTTGCTTGGTGAAGGATACTGTTGTACGTTTATTGGCAATTCGGTTTAGTCCTTGGTTTTGACACAAGCTACTTGTCTGGTAAAGGAACTATTGGATCTTGGTGCTGTGGTAGTACCATGATTACAGTAATCTGCAAATTTAGTCAGCCCCAAACCCTTTACATTTACTTTGACCTCTGAGAAGTAAATGCCAACGAAGACTGACCTAATCATTCAACTGTGGAATACACCACATGTGATAGGTCTTTCCTGTATTCTATTTGTGGAGTACACCACTAGTGACAGGTCTTTCCTGGGTTCTATTTGTGAGCCAGTTGGCTATTCAATGAGTTACGTAAGAGTTTTATTTGTCCTGGAGAATGTCGACATCTGTGCAGAAAGTACCCCAGCATTGCAAGTCAACAGTGCCTAGCTATCATATATTCAGACCACCCTCTAAAAAGAAAAAAAGGAAAGGAAGCGGTGTTCCCATTTACATAAAAAACAATCAAACCTCTAGATTGGTCAAGTAGGATGACTTTCTTGAGCTACTCCATATCCAGCTGACCATAGGCAAACTCCCCCACCATATCATCACTAGCTACAGATCCCAGGCCAATAAGCAAGAAAACAACTGTGCATACCTGAAGTTACTGAATCACTGACCATTCAGTCCAACACACTACTCATGGGTGATTTTAACTACCCCTCCATATATACAGCTACTAATAATTTCTGGACTTTGTCAATGCAAAGGCTCTGGAACCGCTGGTCTGCACCCCTTCTAAGGGCTCAAATATCCGTGACATAGTATTCACAAACATGAAGAAGTGTTTCACCCCTCCATGCATAATGTCCTCCTTGGTAAGCTCAGATTATAAAATCAGTCTCCTTTGAAATAAATGTAATGGTAGTACCCCATCAAACCTTAAAACCATAAAGAATTTTTCCAAGACAAATTACCTCCTATTAAGTGATAGCATATGTAATTTTAAAGCTCCCCTAAGCCCAAAAACATGGAGGCCAATGCAGAAGTATTCATTAATGTCCACCGCTGTCACTAGGGAACAGGTCCTTAATGTTCTCTAAGGCCAAGAACACTGCATCAATGGACCTAGACAATATTCCAGGATGCCTTTTAAATAGCCTGAAATATTTTATTTATTTATTTATTTGCAGTTGGTTTACCAGGATAGTCCATTGGGCCAAAATGAACCCGTTTTCAATGGAGTCCTGGGGAGAAAAGCTCCATAACAATCTCAATACAGTAGGTTATTAATGATAGTTATACAATGCAAAAAGTTCAAGCAAATAATTACAAAAAAGTTCAGCATACATTAGAAATTCTGCATACTTATGATGGATCATATAGATGATACAGACTAACAAAGTAACATTACAAAGTAATACTGGAAGTAAATTCATATTATGATGCATAAACTTAAGAAGTGCAGTCTAGTACATTATATCAGACTAGTACATTTTTGCAAATTACATAGGAAACAGAGTGTGAGTGTAAGGGAAAAAAGGAAGAATTACTGGAGAAGCAGGGGAAGGATGGAAGATGAGGTAGCCAGAGTTAATTATGTGGGGTGGGAGCAAGAGCATTCCCACTGGGATGCTAGGTGCGAATGAAGAGATCTTTTGAAAATCAAATGGTTAGGGATTGTGTGAATGGAAGGTGGAAGGGAGTTCCAGAGGCATGCTGGGCCGTAGGATAGTAGGTTTTTTCCAGGGGGATGAATTGGTTTATGTACTTCTAATAGATTTTGATTATGAGATCTTAATACTCTATTTGGCATAATCTAATATGACCTATCAGACCCTCTGAAGAAGCTATTTAACTGAAGCCTCCAAACAGGCTTCATGCCTCATGAATGGAGAATAGCAACAGTCATCCCTCTGCACAAAGTTGGGCCATCTAAAGACCATAGAAGTTACAGACCCATAAGTCCTACTGGTCTTATATGCAAAGCCATGGAAAAAAATTATCATGGAAAAGATCAATAATGATATAGTAAACCTGCAGACACTGGACCCAGCTCAGTTTGGTTTCATCAAGGGCAGGTCATGCCTACTCATCCTGGTGGATGTCTTTGAGAAGGTCACCAAGGCAATGGATAGGGGCAAAATGGTTCTTACTGCCTACCTTGACCTGGCCAAGGCATTTGACACAATACCCTACTCATGCATCATTGACAAACTCAAAAGGTTAGGTACAAACCTGTATGTCCCTGTCAGATAGCTAACTGGCTCACAGACATGACCCAGGAAGTTAAAATTGGGTAGTGCACCTCTACAAAGAGGCCAGTCACAAGTGGAGTCCCTCAAGGATCGGTCCTTGAACTGCTCCTTTTTGACATTTACTTCTCTGAAGTCAAGGCCAATGTCAATGGTCTCTAGCTGACTAAATCTGCAGATGATTGCAAATTAGGAGCTTCACTGAATCCCACACTGATGCAAATGTTCACCAGGAAGGGTTGACACAGACAAACAACTGGTGTCAAGAAATGCTTAATAGTATCCTTCGGGAAGTCATCCACCCCTGGTAACTATCATATTGACAACACACCCCTTAGAGTTCACCGAGTAGTCAGAGGACACACTCAGACAGTAATCTAGCTTTTGACCATCACATGTTTACAGTAGTGAAGCAATCATTCTATGTTGTGCAACTTATAAACAAAGGTATGGCATCTAAGTCTAAGGTTTTGTAGGTTTATAAGTTTATAGATTAGTACTAGGCTAACTGTCCCTCTGGTCCATTTTAAGCCTAGCCAATTACCCCATTTGAGAATCAAACCCTGTACCTTGTGCCTGTAAGGTGAATACCTTAGCCACATAAGTCATTGTTCCACTGCATTTGGCATTCATCAGACCCATCATTGAGGACAATGCCCCTTTGTTATGTACCTGGCCAGGCATATCCAACAAATGGAACATCTACAGAGGTTCCTCACTAAAAGAATCCGGGACATAAGTAAAATGTCCCAAGCAGACTACCTCAAGGCCCTATTCCTGTATTATTTCTCCTACAGTTTGTTGAGGGGAGATGTATGCCTGGCATATAAAGCATTATCGGACCTCACTCTGATAGACCTCCTGCATATCAGCAAAACAAACAGCACCAGAATTACCCATTCAAAAGACTTAAACCTTGGCTGTGATATAATTGGACCTGATGGAGAGACAGGTATGTATCCCAGAGGCTATCCCATTTCTGAAATAGGCTCTCTATCCATGTAAAGCAGAGTTCTTCCCTAACCCAATTCATGTGTAACTTGGATAATTGGATGAGGAACAGGAAATTCATTCCTGGATTGGCACCTATGTCTCTAATGGTAAGTGGTTTATCTCCCAGGCCCCTGCTTGTAAACATTTCATCTCCCAAGCCCCTGCTTACACTTATCAAGGGTATCAGAACTTGTCAGAGATTTGGGATGCATGGCTAGACTTAAAAAGATCCTTGTGGTTGTTAGCCTAGCAAATACCTATGAACCTATGAACCTATGAGCCCTACACAAACACTTAAAACAACCGCATAGATAAAGGAATATCTAACCAAACTAAATCCAGGTCTAGTTGGAAAAATAAGCAACCCTGGTGGACCCCAGTCATAAATAGACTATACAAAAGAAGCAATAAATTCCTGTCTAGAAGTAAGTGGGGGGTGCACAACAGAGAAATAAATCAGTTAGTTTCAATAGGCAAATCAGGGAACTAGTCAATTCTACAAAAGCTAAATACGAGACTAAAGTAGCCTCCCAAGCAAAGGATATCTACAAAGCATTTTTTAGTTATGTCCAGAATCTGAAGGGAAACACTCAACAACCTGGTGACTTGGCTGTAGATGGCACTACCTATACTTAGCCAGAAGAAAGAGCATACCTGCTGGCTGATAAATTCAGCTCAGGTTTCAGCCCATCATCACCTCCAGTCACCATCATCATCATCATCACCATCATCATCATCATCATCACCATCATCATCATCACCATCATCATCACCATCATCATCATGATCATCATCATCATCACCACCACCATCACCATCATCATCATCATCATCATCATCATCACCATCATCATTCATCATCATCATCACCATCATCATCATCACCATCATCATCATCGTCATCATCATCATCATCGTCATCATCATCATCATCAGCCACCTTTTTCCCATTTTTCTACATGGGGTCAGTGTGTTGTGTTAACTGTCACAATCTGCCTCTATTCAGTGCCACACTCCTGCCTTCTTCGACACTCATGCCTGACTGTCGCAGATCTTCTTTCACACAATCCATCCACCTCTTTGCTGGACGTCCTCGCTTCCTCTTACCTTCTTCCTGTCTGTCCCAAATCTTCCTCACCAGATTGTCTTCTGCTTTTCTACACATGTGCCCAAACCACCGTGATCTGTTCTCTTTGATCTTTTCTGAAATTGGAGCTACTTTGGCTTCTGCTCTTATGTCCTCATTTCTTCATCTGTCCCACAGTGTGCATCCTACCACCCTTTTCAGGCACTTCATTTACATCATCTCTAGCTTCCTCCTCTTCTCTGCCTTTACTGCCCAGGTTTCTGTACCATATAGTAGTACTGGTCACACCACTGTGTTGTACACCTTACTTTTCAGCTTCTTTGACATTCTTCTGTCATAGACTACACCTGAAACTCTATGCCAGGTGGCTGCAGCCCCTCTGATTCTAGCTTTGACCTCTTCATTCAGACATCCATTCTCCTCAACCACTCCTCCCAGATACTTGAAGCTATTTACCTGTTCCACCATCTTTCCTTCTATCTCAATTCTCAGCTTCTTCTGATTTCCCCAGTTTGCTACCATTACCATTATCTTATCTGTGCTTAGTTTCATCCCATGTGACTTCAGTTTTGCAATCCATTCAACTATCCTTTGCTGAAGTTCTTACTCAGAGTCTCCCTGTAATGCCACATCATCCACATCAGCAGCTTTGCTGATTTGTCCCCTCAAACCTGTTTGCTACTGCAATCCATCTCAAATATGAGCAGCAGTGGGCTCAAAGCTGAACCCTTGTACACACCCACTCCCAGTGGGAACCTCTCTGTGAGGCTGAACACTGTTGTACTTGAGTCACTGGGTCCTTGTACAGAGCCTGCAGTAACTCCACCAATGCTTCTGGGACTTTGAACCACAACAGTGCTGTCCAAATCAGCTTTCTTGGGACTGTCTCATATGCTTTCTCCAAGTCTAGGAATGCCCAGTTGGACTATTTCCCCATCTCTAGCTTCTTCTCACCTGTGTCACTGCAAACATCAGGTCATTTGTATTGCATCCTGATCTGAATCCAAACTGCTCATCTCCCATCTTACATTCTACTACTATGCGTATCCTCTTACATTCTACTACTCTGCGTATCCATTTATCAATCACCCTCTCCAGAACTTTGACTTTAACTATGATATGAGTTTGATTCCTCTGTACTGCCCACAGTTGTGGATGTCCCCTTTGTTCTTGTACACTGGCATGGATATACTTATTCTCCAGTCATCTGGGATACGCCTTTCTCTCCACACTACTATTAGTACCCTCAGGAGCTATTTCTCCCCCTATCTCACCCAACATCTTTATCATATCTGCTGTGACCTCATCTGAGCCTGCTGCTTTCCCTGACATCATCTTCCTTAGTGCTGTTCTTACGTCTTCTGGGGTGGGCTCCTCCCCTTCTTTCATCGTAGGCTGTTTCTGGGGCAGTACAGCTTCTGTGGGGTTTTCTTCATTCAGAAGCTGCTGGAAATACTCCTTCCATCTGCCTTTGATGTCCTGTGTATTGATGATCAGGTTGCTGGCATCCCTTATGAAGGGTGTCTGACTATCTTTTTTATCTTTCTGTCTTTGCCTTGCAACCTGACATAGCTTCACATCCACCTCCCCTAGCATTCCAAAACTCTGTAAAGGCACAGTGGAAGCAGGCATAGACAAAGCCCTATAATAAAACCAAGTATTTAATGAAGCACTTTTCATTATTGTAGATACAGTAACTTCATCAGATAACATTTGAAAAAATTTTAAACCACGTTTAAATAAAGTCTTTAAAACATCATATGTCCTCATTAAGCCAACCAGAACAGTGCACTTGAAAAAATCACAATGCAGAACACAAAATTAAAGGGATACAAGCCTCCTAGCATTCCTTTACCTGTTATCACAAAAAAGATGGTAATCACTGCAGTCTCTAAAGCTAGAAACATGGCATCAGTGAGCAATGATGGAATCCCAGAGTGCATATTAAATAGCTTGAAACAT
Source organism: Protopterus annectens (assembly GCF_019279795.1). Taxonomy (NCBI): domain Eukaryota; kingdom Metazoa; phylum Chordata; order Ceratodontiformes; family Protopteridae; genus Protopterus; species Protopterus annectens. Next base: position 1,470,671,675 of record NC_056726.1, read on the forward strand.
GACCTAGCAGACCCACTCGCATCTCTGTTTAACCACAGTCTCCAGACAGGCTTTGTCCCAGTAGAGTGGAGGCCAACAGCAGTCATTCATCTGCACAAGGGAGGACCATCAACTGACCCAGGAAACTAATGACCCATAAGTCTGACTATACAAGGATAATCATAGACCTAATTAACAACAACATAGGAAACCTCCAGACTCTAGACTCAACCCAATTTAGCTTCATCAATGGCAAGTCTTGCTTGCTTCCTCAGTATGGTGGACTTCTTTGAGAACATCAACAAGGCAACAGATGAGGATAAGACAGTGCATACCACCTACCTTGATCTGGTAAAGGCATTTAATACTCAACTTGGGTATTATAGATAAACTCACAAAAGTGGGCATAAACCTGTACGTCACCAGATGGATAGCCAAACACCTCATGAATAGGACACATGTTGCCAGAGGGAAGGGATTCACATCCAGCAAGAGTCCAGTCACCAGAGGATTACCACAAGGCTCAGTGCTGAGCCCCTACCTGTTTGGAATATAATTCTCAGATGTCAAGGCAAATGCAGATGGCCTTTGGCAGACCAAGTCTGCTGATGACTGTTAAGTTGGGGGCAATCACTGACCCCCAAATGATGTTGATATCCTACAGAAATGTCTGACGCAGACTAATGATTGGTGTCAGAGCTGCGGCTCAAACTAAAAGTGTATAATACTACCCTTTGAGAAATCAAACAGCCTTAAAAATTACAACACTGATAGCACCGCATAAGAGTGGACCCAGTGGTGAGAGATCTGGATACTCAGATAGATAGTACTCTGGACGTTGACCACTATGTGGCCAAAGTGGAGAGGAGATCCTTGTATGTGTCTCAGCTTATAAGTAAGAGCATGGTATCCAGCTCTAAGGATGTCATAGCACCACTGTACCTAGCTCTCATCAGATCGATGATGGAGTACAATGCACCCTTTGCCATGTACCTCGCCAGGCACCTGCAACAGTTGGAGAGTTCTCAGAGGTTTCTTACAAAAAAGATAGACAGTATGACCAACATGTCATATGCGGACCAATTAAAAGCCCTATCACTGTATTCAGTTGCTTACTGATTACTGAGGGGTGAACTGTGTCTGACCTACAAAGCAATCACCTTCCCAGCCCTGATGGTAATTTTGCAGAGTCACAAATCTAATTGCATGACGGTTGCCTGTACAAAAGATCTAAACCTGATTTCTGACATGAACTGATCATGCTGGAGAGACAGATATGTGTCCTAGAGATTGCCCCTCCTTTGAAATTGGCTTCCTATTCACATGAAACAAAACCCTTCCATGACTATCTTCAAGTGCAATCTGGACCAATGGATTGGAAATCAGAAATTCACTCCCAGGGCCATGCCCATGTCCCTTAAGGACAGAGGCAGTCAGCAAAAATAGTCAAAACCCTGGTAACCCTTGTTAGCATTCCTCTTGGGACAGAAAATTAGGTAAAATTTGGGTAAAACTGACTAGGCCCATAAGGGTTCATGAGCAATTTGCATAGTAATCTCCTAAAAACTTATAAACCCATGAACTGGAAGAGGTCATCTACAATGACTGAATGTGATATGGCACTGAATGGCCTTGCTTCAGTAACCTTCTAAAAGAAGTTGACCAGGTTAAATAGGCAGAGTTTCCCTTTAGAAAATACTAGCTGGCTTGGGTCAAGAATTTCTAGGTTGCCTAGGTCCTTTTATTATCATAGGACCATAGATCATAGGAGATTACTAGGCTATTGACCCAGAGGTCATTTCAAGCCTAGCTATTTCATCCTGATGTAATACCATAGAAATGTTAGTTAATACCCGAGATTGCATTTAATAATGGCTGCCCATGTTCATGAGGGCTGTGAGCACTGTCCTCAGTAAGAATTTACAGTGCCCCATCCATTTGTCCAGGGTCCTCTTGAACAGTGTCATAGAGGTGCTCCATTTCACATGAATAGGTAGCCTATTCCAAAGACATGGCAGATGCTAGGAGATAAATCTGCCCCTCTTGCATGTCCTACTTAATTCACAGGCCATATTTAGGTCCCTGAAACAGGTAGCCCTAGTCCCATTTGATTTACAGATATACTGCAAGTTCATTAGGTTTGGGTCTGAAATTGCTCTGTAAGCCAGGCGCACATTTCCCTAAGAAATCTATAAAATACAAAATATAGTTATAGGGACTTTAGTCAGGCTGTGTAAGCCAAGTGCTGGAGTCCCTTAATCTTCTTTGCTAGAAACCTTTGAGGTCTCTCCAATTGCTGCAGGTGCTTTGTACGGTACATGCTGAACAGGGGTCCAGGGAAGTAAATATTGGGAGAAGAAATATCCAGGGAATTGTTATGGCTAGGCTTGTATAGGCCCTAGGGCCGATAGCCTAGTACCAACCTATGAACCTATGAACAGGGCATTATTCTCAATTATGGGATAGATAAGTGCCAAGTATGGAGGGGTTATAACCTCTTTTGCTCTCAAGGCGATGCCTTTACTAATCAAGTGTGCTACACAAAAAGCCTTTCTTACTACAGTAGACACATGGTTGAAGTTAAGGTCACAGTGATCCCAGGTGCCTTATCACTTCGTGGGTACTTAGGGTATTGTTGTTGATCTGATAGTGTGAAAGAACATTGTTTGCATTTCTTCACATTCAGTTTGAGGCCATGACTAAAACACCAGTCATCGGTCTGCAAAAGACCCTCTTGGAGTATATTGACATCATTTGGGGATTCAATAATTGCACCCAGTTTGCAGTCATCTGCAAAGTTAGTCAGCCAGAACCAGTTAGTTTTGACCTGATCTTCTGAGAAGTGTATACCAAATAGTAGGAGGCCTAGCACAGACCCCTGTGGCACCCCACTGGTAACAAGTCTGCTGCTTAATGTGGAGTCACCCACTTTGATAGTGTGTGTCTGGTTTGTGAGGCAATTGGCAACTCATTTTATAATGAAGGGGTTTACATTCAGTTTGCTAAGTTTATCAGTAATGAAAAAAGACTCATATAGTAGTACCTTGTAAGTGACAAAGAGGATCATGAACTGGGAAGTTTACATGGATGAAAGCACTTAGTTTATTTCTTTTTTTTTTTTTTTTTTTTAATTTAGTTTTGTTTATTGATGTACCTGTTACACTGCAGTTTGCCACTTACAAGATTCCACTATGTGAGCCTTTTTTATTTGTTCTAGTGTTATTGGTGGCTGCACGGACACATGCTGTGTTTTTTTGAAAGTTTAATAGTAATTCCTGAGTGTGGGATTCTGTCAAAAGCCTTTACCAAGTTGAAATATGCTGTGTGTGCAGATTTACCCTCGTCAATGGCCCAGGCCATGTTTTCAAAAAAATCCAACAGATTTAACAGGCAGGATTTGCCCTTGATGAAGGCAAATTGGGTAGCATCCAGGGATTGAAGGTCAACTATGTCTTTATTTATGAGGTCCATAATGATACATTCCATGGCCTTACAGATAAGTCTGATCAGCCTTATGGGTCTGTAATTACCTGGTCTGTTGCTAGGCCACCTTTGTGGAGGGGAATAACTGTTGCAGTTCTCAATTCCGCAGGAGCAATGCTTGTGGTTAGACTATGATCGAAGAGGGTACTTAATGGGTACTTTAAAATAGCAGCCTATTGCATTGTCATGTTTTAGCCTATTTAAAAGACAGCCTGGGATGCCATCTGGTCCCATAGAGGGGGTGTTTTTGCCATGGACAAGGCTTTGATGATCTGTTCTTCAGATATGTAGGTTGGGGGGTCATTTGGGAGAAGGTTGGAGATAGGTTTGGAGGGGATAAAGGAGTGACATTTTCATGAAACCTATCCGCTAGCAAGTTTGCTATCTCTGAGGGGTAAGTGAGTGTGATATCGTTGGTCACTAGTTCTGCATATGCTTGAGTCCTACCATTTATAGGTTCATAGGTTCATAGGTTCATACTAGGCTATCTGCCCTAGGGCATTTATAAGCCTAGCCACAATGTGTTTGGCTTTCGCCACCCATTTTAAATTAATTTTTCTATGCCGTTTTTTGAGGTTAGTATACTGTGCCTCTGTCTAACAGTGACACAGAAGTGATACCCGGGTTAAACCTATGATCTCCCATCCACTCATCAAGATTCCTCTTGAAGACAGTCAGTGAGGGACTCTGCCTAACCTGTGAAGTGAAGGGAGCCGCTGGGTTATGAATCTGTCCCTCAAGCATGTCCTATTTATTTCAGTGCTGAGGTTCAAGTCTCTCGAGCGTGTAGCTCGATGGGATTTGGATTTTCTGAGGTGCAGCATGTCCATTAATTCCGGGTTGGACATGGCTTTATACGTCAGGCACAGATCACCCCTGAACAGGCGGTATGCCACTGAGTAGAGCTGGAGTTTCTTTAACCGGGCAGCATATGGCATCTGTTTGAGCCCTTTGATCCTCTTGGTGAGGTACTTTTGGGGACTTTCCAGTTGCTGCAGGTATCTGGTAAGGTACATCCCAAAAGGGGCATTGTACTCAATTATGAGCCTGATGAGGGATGAGTAAAGAGGCACGATGACCTCCCCTAATCTAGATGTGAATCCGTTCATGATTAGGTGGGCTATATAAAATGTTTTTCTAACCACTTTGGCCACGTGGTTGTCAAATGAGAGACTGCTATCAACTTGGGTCCCCAGGTCCCTAATTACTTCTTCTGTACTTAATGGATTACCACCTATGTGGTAATTTGTGGGCACTTTGTTTTTGCCAAAGGGGATGACTATACACTTTTTGGCGTTTAGCTTGAGGCCATGGCTCTGGCACCAGTTGTCTGTTTCTATGAGGCCCATTTGGAGGATGCTTGTGTCGGCTGGAGAGTTGATTATGGCGCCCAGTTTGCAGTCATCTGCGAACTTGGTCAGCCACAGTCCTTCCGTGTTGGCTTGTACCTCCGAGAAATATATACCGAACAAGAGAGGTCCCAGGACTGAGCCTTGTGGGACGCCACTTGTAACTGGTTTGGAGTCTGACATGGCTCCAGCAATTCTAACCATGTGGGTTCTGTCCTTGAGCCAGTTTGCAACCCATCTAGTGACATAGGGGTTTATATTTAAGCTGGTGAGCTTATCTATAATGCCCAAGTGGGGTATTGTATCGAAGGCTTTTGCGAGGTCCAGGTAGGCTGTGTGGACCACCTTCCCCTCATCAATAGCCTTGGTGACTGTTTCAAAGAAATCAACCAGGTTTAAGAGGCATGATCTGCCCTTAACAAAGCCGAACTGGGTAGGATCCAGTGTCTGTAGGTCCCCAATATCTTTATTTATGAGGTCCATGATGATCCTGTCCATAGCTTTGCAGACCAAGCTAGTCAGGCTTATGGGGCAATAGTTTCCAGGATCATGTTGAGGCACCACCTTTGTGGAGAGGGACCACTGTTGCTGTATGCCACTCTTTGGGTACATATCCTGTAGTAAGGCTGAGATTGAACAGTAGTTTTATGTTTGGGTTTAGCTCTTCTTGGAGTTCATGTAGGATGCAGCCCGGGACACCGTCTGGTCCCATTGATGCTGTGTTTTTTGCTTTGGAGAGGGCGGCTCTTACCTGAGCATCTGAGATGTCAGGGGGGCAGCACTCTGCTGGGATAGATATTTGCCCTTTTGGTGGGGAGGGGGGGGTTTGCACTGAACCTGTCAGCTAGGATGTTGGCAATGTCTGTGAGTTCAGTGTATTTTTTGTCATTTTGGACTAATTCTGAGCATATCTGGGAATTCCCACCCAGGTTCCTAACATAACTAAAGAAAGCCTTGTGATTATCTTTAGTGTCCTGTGCAATTTTTCTCTCGAAGCTGGCCTTAGACAATTTTATGAGTGCCCATAGTTTTTTGCTAATACTGATCAGAGATGCCTTCCCTTTTGGGATTTTGCTCTATCATTTAGTAGCTTCCTCCTTCTATTGTATAGTTTGTTTATGGCTGGGGTCCACCAGACAGGACGTCTGCCTTTGGAGGATTGGGTCTTGGTTTTATTTGGGATTGCATGATCCATGCATTCCTGAAGGTGTTCATAGAATGCATTTATAAAGGATTCTGTGGTCTGGGCCGTATTTTCCACAGGCCCGGGGGCTTTGAAGGATTCCACCTCGGTTTTGAGGAGTGTGAAATTTGCTTTAGAGAAGTTTTTCACTGTGGTTTTCTGGGCAGGAGGTGGGGTCGGGATGTGAATATCCAGTGAGATTAGTTTATGGTCTGATCTTACCAGTGAGGGATACACTTCTGGTCTGGAGCATAGAGTCCCCATGTTGGTGATGATCAGGTCTAGTACATTTTCCCCTCTTGTGGAAGTAGTAACAAGTTGTTCCATAGCATTTGAGTTTATAAATTCTAGGAACCTTTGGGCTAGGGTGTTGGAGCTAGAGTAATGCTCCCAATCTATGTTTGGGTAGTTGAAGTCGCCCAATATAATGGTGTTTGGAGAGACCTTCATATTTTCCAGTGTTCTCAGGAAGGCCGAGTGGGGTTCCTGGGTTTGGGAGGGTGGTCTGTAGCAGGCTATAAACTGGAAGGCAGTTTTACCCACTGTTAGTTGCACATGGATAGTCTCTGATGCTTCGTGCTGTGCCACCAACCTGGAGGTGTGGGTATTTTTGACGAATATTGATACTCCCCTTCCTTTTGTGGTTTGGTCCAAGTTTTGGGGCCGAAAAGCATGGTATGAGGTATAACCTGGTAGTGCTGGGGTGCTCTCTGGAGCCTTGAACCCGGTTTCTGTTACTGCACAGATATCGATGTTCTCCATGCTAAGGAGAGTTTCGAGTGCATGCATCTTGAGGTTTAGACTTCTGGCATTGAGTAGCATTACTCTTAGTTTCTTATCCCTTGTGATACCTATGGAGGTGGGTTTGTCTTTTGAGCCTTGCCTAAAAAAGGCACTATGGGGGTAGCAAGAGCCTTTGCCAATATCCGAAAGCCCAGGGGTGACATGTGCAAGCCGTCCCTAGTGAAGCATCGTGGCTTGTTGAGCATGTCATCTCAGGCTGACAGGCATTGGATCCCCTTTGAATGACACCCATACTTAAGCTAATTGTTGAAATTGATCATCTTGTCTTCATATTGTGGCATCATTCTTGGTGAGGGTAAGATGCTACTCAAGGTCAGGGTCATACCAGTCTGGGCCACATGCTCAGAGAGCTCCTCTATGTCTCTTTTCATGTAGTCCAGGGAGGTACGTCTCAGGTCATTCACACTCGCATGGACAATGACTGAGTTATATTTGTACTTGCCTTGGAGTGACCTGAGTGCTTGTGTTATGTGGTGGATCCTAGCGCCCGACAGGCAGCTCACCATGACCTTCTCCTTGTTCAGCCTGGTGAGTGGGACGTCAGTGCGCCTGACGATAGAGTCACCTATTACAAGTGTATCAGGTGTGTTGTTTAGCCTTAAGGGCTGTGACTGTTCGGCACACTGGCTTTGTGAGCTATGTGTTGCATGTGTTTTGTTTTGGGGTAGCGGTTGCTTGGGTGTCTGCTTTGGAGGTCTCTGCTGCTTAGGTAGATTTTTATTTAGAGCCTCCGAGTATGTTTTGTGTGTTTATGTGTTTGGTTTGCTGTCGTGGTAGGTCTATGTGAGACTGGAATTGTAGTGAGTGTGGTTTCCTTCTCCTCCTGACTGGTTACGCCAGTACTGAGTTGAGAGAGCTTAGCCTCCAGTTTGGCTATATGGATGCATCTCTCACTTGTGTTGGAATTTGTTGGGAGGAGGAGGGGGTTGTCTGTGTACATGAGGCAGTTGTAACATTGCCTCAAGATTCCCAGATTCACCAGCTGGACCGGAGAGGAGATTGACAACTGACCTTTGGACATGCTAGAATAGTATTGGGAATTCCTTTATAATTGAAAAAAAAAGGGCCAGTGGAGAACAAGGTACTCAAGGGGAATTTATGAGGGTGTAGTGCTTTTAATTTTTTAGTGCTGACTTATATAATTGCTTTAGTGAGCAAGTGCCAGGTAACTTAAATGCAATGTGTTACAGGTAACTTAAATGCAAAAACAACAAACAGTAACTTTCTTTTAAGTGAAACAAGGAAATAAGTACAGTAAGCAATGCAGATATCACTAGGGATCCACAGAAGCGCTGAAAAGCCACGTTTTAGGTGGTATTAGCGTTTCAGGGAAATAACAAGCAAACAAACAACAAGCATACAAACAAAGCTAGATTCAGCAGGCCTGGATCTAGTTTACGCTACAGCAAACAAGGTGTACCAATTTCAGTAAGAAACAGTTGAAATATGCAGGCACTATAAGCCTTTAACCAGAAATTCCCAGCTCAGAAGGCAGAGTCCAGCCTCTCCTCCCACAAGAGTGCAGACCATGAACCTTCTTAATGTAAAATAACTGGCCTGAAGCCCAAGTGCTTAAACCAGAACTAATACACTTTTAGAATAACAGACACTGAGCCCTCAATCAGCAGTTCCCAACTTAGAAGGATGCAAGCTACCTGTCCTGCCACCACAGTGCAGGCCACAAACCTTCCTAATGTAAAACAACTGGTCTGAAGCCCAAGTGCTTAATCCAAAAGACTTAGAATGATAGCTACACTTTAATCAAGTTACTACCAAGCAGTAGTAAATACAATTGAATACTTTAAAGAATGCCTGGATTAGTGCTCAAGTTATACAAACAAAGCTAGATTCAGCAGGCCTGGATCTAGTCTACGCTACAGCAAACAAGGTGTACCAATTTCAGTAAGAAGCAGTTCAAATATGCAGGCACTATAAACCTTTAACCAGAAATTCCCAGCTCAGAAGGGCAGAGTCCAGCCTCTCCTCCCACAAGAGTGCAGATCACGAACCCTTTTAATGTAAAATAGCTGGCCTGAAGCCCAAGTGCTTAAACCAGAATTAATACACTTTTAGAATAGAGACACTGAGCCCTCAATCAGCAGTTCCCAACTTAGAAGGATGTAAGCTACCTGTTCTGCCGCTACAGTGCAGACCACAAACCTTCTTAATGTAAAACAACTGGTCTGAAGCCCAAGTGCTTAAACTAAAAGGCTTAGAATGAGTTACACCAAGCAGTAATAAATACAATTGAGTACTTTTAAGATGATGCAAAAGCAAAATAAAGTAGGAAGAAACACAAATACAGTAAAAGCAGACATTTTTTTTTTTAGGCTATCTAAGTAGCTGTAAAAGGCCTTATGGTTGTCCTTGGCTATGCTTGCTAAGTTTTTCTCAAAGACGCTCTTGGAGGATTCTTATTTCATAGGTAGTATGGCATCTCTAACCAAGCATTCCCCAATATACAACCCTAACCCTACTCAGCGGCCATATTTCACCGCATCCACTTTCAGCTTCAAACTTGCGCACATCCTATATAAAACTACTCTTAAACAAACATAAACCACGCTCTGCTTCAGCTGATGACCTTCCGAGTGGGTACCTTAAAATAGCAGCCGATAGCATTGCCTACTTGTTTCAATCCTTCCAATCATTCCTTCCTGTCAATCCAGGAATACCACATTTCCCCTCTCTAGAAAAAGTCACACATTATCCCTCTGCATAAAGGAGGCAATTCAACAGACATTCCTAACTTTAGGCCTACAGCAGTTTTATCTCCCCTCTCTAAAATACTTGAACAATGTATTCAAAAACCAATGCTAAACTATCTCCTGCAGGATGAACTCCTATTCCCCACACAATATGGCTTCCATCCTTCCCATAGTACTAACACTGCACTTCTAAACTATATAGATACTGTCAATAAAGCTAGAGATAACAGCAAATTAGTCTCCTTATTTCTAGACAGCAAACTAGTCTCCTCTTTACTTCCAATTTTGTCTTGGCCTTTGGCACAGTTTGGTCACAGTAAACTTCTACTTCAAATGTCTTGATTAGGTCTCTCTCTCATCCCACCCTTCTATGGTTGAAACAATACCTATCCAATAGGTATCAGTCAGTAAAATGGCACTCCACCCTCTCTCCTTACCTCTCAGTCACCGCCGGTGATAATGCTGGTTAGACTAATTAGTCTATAGTTCCAGGTCAGTGATTTGACCACCTTTGTGTAAGGGTGCTGCTATAACCATTCTCCATGTGTCAGGCACATATACTGAGAATACACTAAGACTACATAGGTTTAAGAGGGAGTAAACCTATGTCTGATGCTGACTAGGAGACATCCTGAAATGTTGTTTGAACCCATACAGTCACGTTGGCAGCTAGTGTAGAGGATTAAGGCTGTGAGATGCTAATAAGCTGCTTCCTACAATCTAGAGTTCAATTCCTTTAGCCTCCATTTACTTATTGTGTGACTGAGCAAGTCAGATAAGCAGACAGTGCTATACAATTAAGAAAACTGGGCTAGACTTCTCAACAGTCATCTGGGTCCCATGCCTAGTAACTGCCTATGAGTCTATTATTTTGGTTTGGAAGAGAATACTTAGGCCTTACTCAGAGATAACAGCAAGGAAAAGCAGATATTGAGCAGTAACAGGATAAATGTGAAAGAGAGAATGCGGAAAAGTGGATCTAAAACATATCTGCAAGTAAGATGATGTCTTCAGGGTCTAAACAAGTGGTAGTATCTGAGATCAGATCTGTGCATTATTTAGTGTTACTTTCAAGATGCCTAATATAGTTTATTCATTTAGTTACCTATTTAGAATTGACTAACTGGGTGCATAGACTGGTTCAATGACAATTTTCAGCTATGACCTGGATATGATACATCAGATGCAAATAACAGTAGAACATACACCATATGAACATACAGATAATTAAAGAAATCATAACCAGTGCCATCATGTACAGAGATAAAGGTCTGATTATGACTCAGGCAACTTGGGTTCAATTAGCAGGGTGCCTGAGACTTTGGAATGGGAGAGTGAGTTTTCCTATCCTGGGAGAGGAGGAAATAGGGTGCATACAAAAAGCATGAAACATTAGTTATGATTTCCTGGCGGAGGATGGGGAAATGACCAAAAAGTATTTACTGAGGACAGGAAGAGCAGCTTGCAGACATCAGATACTTGCAGAAATGAGGAGTGCATCAGTGTGGTTCATCTATTGCACATCCCACCCATAGGCCATACCTGGGGCATACACAGGGCAGGGAAGAAAAGTAGGAAAACCCATCCATCAAAAGTATGACCCAAACTTGGGATGGCTCTAACCCTTACTGGAATAAGTCTAAAGGAGACAAGTAGAGGCAATCTGATGAATTCATAGAGCTCAAGGCATAAAGAGTGGAGACAGATGACAACTTCCTAGAGTGGTTTGGTATCTTCAAATGCTGAAGTATAAAAACAACAAATTCAGAAATAAATAAATCATCATAGCCATTAGCTTAATGAAGCTTTATGTTATCTTTGAAAACAGTAGAACTACTCCATTTGTAGCTGTCTTTGAATGTTTTGATTTTCTGCCAGAGTTGTTCGCAGACCTTTTTTTGAGTTCACTTGTAACATAGGTTCATAGGTGTTTACTAGGCTAACAACCACAAGGGCCATTTTAAGCCTAGCCATGCATCGTAAATCTGTGATAAATTCTGGTACCCTTGATAAGTGTAATCAGGGGATTAGAAGATGAAACATTTACTAACAGGGGCCTGTGAGATGAACCATTTACAGTTTGCCTGTGTCCATTAGAGAACATAGGTACCAAACCAGGGATGAATTTTCTGTTCCCCATTCAATTGTCAAAGATGCACTTGAATTCGGTTAGGGAGGAACTCTGCTTCACATGGATGGGGGGCCTGTTCCATAGATGGGTTAGTTTCTGGGATACATACCTGTCTCTCCGGCAAGTCCTATGTATATCTATACATGAAGGTATTTCAGTGTATTCTTTACCGTAAGAAGCTTTTTTTCCTGTTTTGTAGTGCGTATTTATACTGGTGTTCCTTCAAGAGAGCCTGTTCTTAAAATTTCTGCCATACTTTTGATGGATGGGGACAGATTCTTTGATGCAGGAGTTAAGTTGGGAGTAAAGTCAGCAGTATAGCTGTCTACTTTTGTTATAAGCTCCTCAGGTGAGAGCATTTAAATTAAATTAGGCTTTCCAAGAGTGCTAGGGGGTTTGTCTTGGTATATCTCTAAACAGAGTGTAGCTTGATGCAGTCTGTGATGACTCCTTAGGGAAACTAGGATGATGTGATGGGCAAATGTGATACTAGAAGAGGAAACTTTAGATGTGGAGTAGACCAGTGCAATATTAGAGAGAACGAGGTCAAGGAAACTGGATCTACTGATAGCATATAGGATAGTAGGAGGTCAAGAGCAAATGTGTTTATAAAGTTAAAGCACAACTGTGCAGACTTGTTGCTTGAGCTGCTGTTTATAAAGTTAAGGAACTCTGCTGCAGATTTGTTGCTTGTGGTGTATGTTAGCCCGTTGATGGGCAGGTAAGTGAAATCAATAAATATGATTTTATTAGGTTGTAGAATTAAGGACACACATTTGTTGAAGTAGGTGTCACAGGCATATGAAAAGGGTTGTGTAGTTTGTAGTCATGTGGTAATTAAACTGTCAATAAGATATCCAGGAGTCCAAGGTCATTGTCTTGCTAATTATCCGTGAATCAATGGGATTTTAGATAAAAACTGATACAACCCTACTAGCTATGCCTCCCACCTTGCCACAGGGTCTGAACAAATGAGAGACAGTAAATTCAAGTAAAAAGGGACTGGTTTCACTACACTGGAGCCAAGTTACAGTAACTATGCAGATGTGTATGTGCTTTAGGGTCAGGAAGACTTGCAGACTGAGCAGTTTCTTATTTAGACCTCTAACATTGATAAATGTCAAACTCTTTCAGGACTGATTGGGATTAGCTAAACTGAAAGGTCTAAGAGTCTGACTGCCTACAAAATGCACTATGGACGTAAGAAGCATATTTACTGATATGTGGATGCCCTGTGATGAGAGATGCAGTCTATCCATGGGGAAGCAGGTAGGACTATTAACCATCTGTATCCAAGCTAAAACACTTACTATACCTCTAGAATAAAACCAGTCACTGAAGCAATTGTCAGTTATTCTATGCACAGAGCAAAAACTAGTCAAATATCAGCTTGTCAAAGTAAAAATCAGCACCATGGACAGGCACTCTGTGCAATAGTATAGGAGAAGAACAAAAAAGGTCAAATGGTGGAAACAACTGAAGTACATTTGGCAAAAAATAAATAAATAAATAATATACAACTCAGACCCATGGCTATATAGTCTATTCACATGAGCAAAATTAGCCAGTTGTCAGCTTGGCAAGGTAAAAATAAAAATCAGCCCATAGACAGGCAGTCTGTGTTATGTGTGTGTGTGTGTGTGTGTGTGTGTGTGTGTGTGTGTGTGTGTGTGTGTCTGTGTGTGTCTGTGTGTGTGTGTGTGAGAGTGGTGTGTGTGTGTGTGTGTGTGTGTGTGTGTGTGTGTGTGTGTGTGCACGTTTGTGGATGTATGGTGTGTGTTATGCATGCGTGTGTGTATTATTGTGCATGCAGTGTGTGTTTCTTTGTGTTATGTGGTATATGTGTGCGTGCGTGTATGTGTGTGTGTGTGTGTGTGTGTGTGTGTGTGTGTGTGTGTGTGTGTGTGCGCATGTTTGCGGGTGTATGGTGTGTGTTATGCATGTGTGTGTGTGTTATTGTGTATGCAGTCTGTGTTTCCTTGTGTTATGTGATGTGTGTGTGTGTGTGTGTCTGTGTGTGTGTATGTGTGTGTGTGTGAGTGTGTGTGTGTGTGTGTGCGCGCGCGCGTGTGTGCACATATGAGAAGCTCTTTTTTCCATGGCTGGATTTGTATGATCATTCAGGCTTTACTCTTATGATTAACCACCCCAACTGTGGTTGATTGCAGCATTACTCACATACACACACACACACACACACACACACACACACACACACACACACACATGGGTTATTGCTATTTTACCAAAATGTGGTCTTAAATTCCATTTACTCTTTGAAAATACATATTGAAAAAGATGCTTTCTACAATAAGAGGTTCTACTTTTGGCTGGCTGATTGCAGGATAGATTTAACATTTCACTTTGCAAAATTGCAATAGTACAATTAGGATTTCTTTTGTAGAGTTAGTGCTTTATAGGATCATAAGAGGTTACTAGGGCCCTTGCAAGCCTAGCCAAGTTCTATCCTTATTTCCACAATCAACACTCCAAAAGGACACAAGTGGAACCTCTGAGGTGAATTTAGAGTTACCTATCCAATTGTCAGGATTGCGGTTGAAGCAGGTCAATGAGGTGCTCTGTTTGACATGAAGTGGAAATCTATTCCAAGGGTGTGCTACCCTCTGGGAGACAAATCTGTCCCCTCCAGTTGGTTCTATTAATATTAATACTCTACCTGCCCTTGTAGGCCATTTTTAAGCTTAGTACATTAATTAACCCATGTGAGAATCAAACCCTGCACCTCATGTTTGTAAGGCAGATACCTTAACATTATGCCAACCTCTCTCCCATAAAGAATGCAAACCATAAGTGTATAAACTTTGTGTGTATGAGTGCGTAGTAAAGTATAAAAAGAGGTCACATCCTTTCATAATTACCATATGACAGAATCTGCATTTTAGTTATATTTTGAAAATAATTTAGTTGTTATTTTAAAATTTACAGCTCAGCTTTACTTATTTTTTTGACAATAATTGTTTGGGAGTGCAGACTCAGAGAAGTGCTACATACCCTGCAGAGACCTTTGAAATGCCATTCTGCTTCAAACAGAGTTACATGACCTTTCCACTGCAATATAGTGACATTTTGGAAACTTAGTTTTTTTTTGCTTTTGTTATAATTGAAAATGAGGGTCTCCATGCACTAGGAAACATTGCAGTCAAGATGGTAAACATAATGCGTATGATATTTATGAAGTGCATAACATTTGAAGAAAGTGAGCATACTTACCCAAGGTTATTGATTAGTACAATAATATCAAGGATTGCTAATATTTTCCATGCTTATAGATGTATAATCACATACTCGTTTGGTTCATAGTACAAGTAATAAATAGAGATGATCATTTTTAACAATGTTGTAGTATTAATGCAATCTAAATACCAAACAATTCAATCAAATGAGTTTTTGGACATACTAAGGTTTTCTTCATAAACCAGAAAAAAATCTGAGGAATATGTTAAGGTTAATTAAATTATTCATTAGCTCAGCCAATGTCAAGTTGTAACACATTTACCTGTCCTGGTACAGTAAGGTACAATGCTAATAATGCTGTTATGTCTATAATATACACCTTAGTTCTGCTTAAGGATTCCAGAGCTGTTGTAATTGAAAGACATTTTCAGGACAACGCAAGTGACACAGCATACCCACACAAGTGACACAGCATACCCACACAAGTAACACAGCATACCCACATAGACTTTCACTCACACTATTGTGTGTTTCTGTAAATTTGTATTAACCAATGTCCATGAGGAAGGACATTGCAATACTCAATGTTATATTGCACAAACTGATACAAGGTAGTCATGTGATGTGACTGATCTCCTCTCAAAGTACTGCCACCTTTGCAATGAAACTTGTCTTATTCCTTGACATGTGGGATGCCCCCCCCCCCCAAACATGTGTGACATTTGAACTAAATGTCAAAAAACACTAGCCACAAATGATCAAACTCAAATGTTCAACACCCAAAAACATCTAACACTGAAAATAAAATAAACTTTGTTATGGGGGGATGCAAGCCACCTTGCACTCTTCTACATATATGTACCATATATATCAACTCTGAGTTCACACTACAGCGGGGAATAGCTGATGTCAGTCAAGGAAAGATAACAGTGTTCAATCAGCTGATTTTTTGTTCAACTATATTGGCTTTTCCAAGATTTTCTGATGTTAAATGAAGCACCTTTTCAATGAAAGAAATGTAACCTCCCCCCTTACATATAAAGTCACCAACCGTCAATGGGCATATGAGGAGTGAATGAAAGAGCAAAGAGCCATGGGAAACACAATTTAATTTTTGTGAACAAAAGAAGAAACAAATGATATACGAGGCAAAAAGAGGAATTTCATTTAGCAATTAGCTTTCTGCACAGTTTCCCTTCAATGTCATTGAATGGGGCTTTTAGAATCTGTCACGGGTCCCCCGAGCTCTCTATCTTCTCTATTATGACGCAAACATAAAATGTGCAGTCTCTTCAAGAGTCATTATCTGCAATGGATTTATTTCAGAAGTTACCAGTTTCCTAGTAACCCCGAACCTGCATTTTCTCATTGGTCCAAAGTGTGCTCCTTGTCTTAAACTAGAGGGAGCTGATCCTGAGGTTGTAAATCTGTTGGATTTACCTGTGGAAGGAACTGAAGCACTGCTGCTCAGGTGAGATCCATAGATTCATAGATTATAACTTCGCTAATGACCTGGCCGGGGGGGGGGGGGTCTTTCTAAGCCTAGACAGGTTTTCCCAAAAGAATAATGATGTCCTGTATCCAAATAGGACACTGAGGGCCAGGCGTTTATAAGCTACCTCTGTCCATAAAGCAAATGGGTGCCAGGCCTGTTGTACATTTCCTGTTCCCCATCCATTGGTCTAGGTTGCATAGGTAGACATTTTGGGAATGCAAAGAACTCTGGCAGGATATTGTTTGCTAACACATTGCTTTTAAACCGTCGTAACCCTTAGCTTAGTGAGGCTTTATGTTATTTTTGCAAACGGTAGAAATATTCCATTTGTAGCTGTCTTTGAATGTTTTGATTTTCTGCTAGAGTTGTTTGCAGACCTTTTTTTGAGTTCACTTGTAACATAGGTTCATAGGTGTTTACTAGGCTAACGACCACAAGGGCCATTTTAAGCCTAGCCATGCATCCCGAATGTCTCACAAGTTCTGATACCCTTGATAAGTGTAAGCAGGGGATTGGGAGATGAAACATTTACAAGCAGGGGCCTGGGAGATGAAACATTTACAAGCATGCAAAAGTTAAGTCAGATAATGAGTAATTGAGTTACTTAGCTAGCTAGTGAGTAAGTTTTCACCCTTATATTTCTTCTTGTTAGCTTGTTATTTTAAGTTTATTTGTAACTGTTTGTTAATTGTGCCATCTTGGTTTAAAGCCATGTCCCATTAGGGTAAGGGTCTCAGGCACATACATGATCTGTACGTCATGAAGCAGGTGGATGGAAATGTCAGCCCTGTCTATTTCAGATACTCTGTGACGTGTGAATAATGTCAGATATTGGGGGAAGGCAGGGCTGCAAAATAAGTTAAAAAAACTATTAATATGAAATGTCAGCTGCTGTCAGAAGGGGTTATTGTTCTGCTCAGAAAATGATTGTAGGAATAATAATTTTTCCTGGATTAATTTGCAAAGTTGGGAAAACCATACCAAAGTCCTGCCTCATTAAATGTTTCCTTAATAAACTTTCTTCTTATTCCGTAATAGATGTCAGTTCAATTAGTTCTTATTTAGAGATGCTAGATGTGTCCTTTGCATATGGTATATATATATATATATATATATATATATATATATATATATATATATATATATATATATATATATATATATATATATATATATATATATATATATATATATATACATTAACTGGCTGTTTTAACTTTTGGAATTTTTTTGTTTAACTTAGAGGAAAATAGCTCTCCACCTAGGAATTGCTCAGTTCCTTGATTAAAATACAGCCCAATAATGTAGTGAAAGGATTCTTTTGGTTGAAAACTTTTTTTTTCTGTTAGATCACCTAGAATATAAAATACATTACCTCTTCTATGTTGCGGTAATGTCAGAGCTTCTTATGTTATCAATATAGTTAGAGGGGCTACATTCCCTTATATTATGGGGGACCTGGAGCATGTCATTGGAGACTCGCTATATTTCTAGTTGTTGGTTAGATACTGTACTTTAGTTTAAGAACATTATTTCCAAGAAATCATGTTGGTCTAAAAGTGTTTTACTAACTTATGCTTTGGGGAACGGTGCTTGATCATTGAAGTAAATAAGCAAAGGCATATATTGCCAGAATGGAAGATTTATTAAAATACAGAAAAGTCAGCCTTTTGACTCATGTCTATATCTTCCTGCATGAATGGAAATTTTCACTTTTATAATGTAATCTTTTGCTAGAGAGTATGCCATTTATTATGCCGAATTTTAACTCCTGATTTTTATGTGAGACTTTTTTCTCCAGTATATTTTTAGATCCCAAATCCAATATATGTGGTTTCATCTTCTCTCATTAAAAGAAAAGTTATTGGATACTGTTTTCCAGGATACAGTCACTGGTTTAAATGAGCAAATCTAAAATCCTAAGAATTTATTTAATTAATTTTCATTAGCTTAATTATCCTGCTGTGTTGAGGCCCATTTTCAGAGAGTGCCACAGAAGCATACTCTGTAGTAATTTCTTACAGAATACAGTTTCATATACAGGATGCATATGCTTAGACATGGCAATAAAACGTTTATCAATTTTAGCAGCAGCCTACTTACATTAATATCTCTGCAATAAAGGATCATGGCCATGACTCAGTTTTGCAGATGTTGCAGTAACTGGAAAATTCAGATGACACCTAGTGGTTTAGAATTAACTTTCCCATATGGCCATAGTGATACTTTTGCCAACTAGCCCTGCATGTAAGTTTTTTTCTGGATTAGTTTTTCTTCCCATCTTTCCTGGCCTCCCTCTGCCCCGTCCACTGACAGATCTACCTACGCCTTATTCCTCAAGAGACGGCTGAATGAGATGCTCTGATGCAATCTTGAGTGCATCCTGGGATATGGTGCTGGTAACCATTTCTGCTGTAAGGGAGGAGTATTATGACCACTCTTATTTCTCACCCCTGCATTCACTGGTGAAGTCCAAGGGCAACTCCAGTTTGTGGATTACACTTCCTGGAAGGGAACACCTTCCATGAATACCCTCTCCATGGATGGTCATGCTCATCCCTCCCTGCCAGTACCTGTGACCAAACATTTTACTGACAGGCAGTTATTCTGCCTAATCAATAAAATGAGGTTTCTTATCAGCCATTGTTTTTTTCTGCTTTATAACTATAATAACAATAATGCCTATTCATTACAGTAAGCAATGTCTGGTTAAGTGAGTTGCTGTAAGTCACACAGTAGGCAAATAAGGGCTCAGAGAATCAAAACCCACACCAGAGGAATTACAGCTTACAGCTCTAACCATCTGCACCAACTGACAGACTATGTTGTGCCTATCTAATGAAATTTTGAATACTAATATTTGTTTCTTACACTGATTACACTAAAAGATTATTTTATGAACTTACAACCTTCTCATGCTATGAATACTTTTCTATGTCCTGTCTATCTTTATGTAGTATTTCTGGAGCTTTTTTCCCCAGACCTCCATTGAAAATGGACCTGTGTTCTTTTTTTTTTTCCATAATAAATTTTTATTGATATATATTTTCAAAATACAATAAAATCACACACATAATTCACTACTATTACTATCAAAACTATATACAATATCTACATGAAATGCTTCCATATAAAAATCGTCATTATTCCAAATAAAAAAAAAAAGACATCAGGGAAGAAAAACAAAGCCGAAACATTTGTAGAAGTACTTTGCGTCCATACATATCATACATGTTTTCAAAACATTGTTTCCTCCACATATACATCCAAACTTTAATATATTCCTAATAACAGTATTATGCTAATATAATGATAAAAACCTTTTCCCATATTTTCGGATTATTAATATTTTTGTTACTTTGCTTCAGGAGTAATTTATGTGCTAATATATGCTTTATAGCCACAAGCTTGAAATTATCCCATGATGTCTTGTCTGGTTCTAACCAATTTGTAGCTATATATAACTTCATCAGCAAAAAAATATTCATACATATTATAGTTTGTGACCTAGAGAGCTCCCTTGGAGGAACATGTAGAATCATAAATTCCCATGATAACGTTGAACTTTGATAACCCATCTTTTGTAGTTGTGTTCTAAGAGAGTTCCAAAGTTTATATATACACTTGCAGCTCAGAACATATGAAGAAGATCCGCCGTTTGATTTGTGCAATATGGACAAGTTGGAGAATTCCTAGGATTAAATTTATGTAACCTCAGACGAGTATAATAAGCATTATTCCAAATCATCAACTGCGTATACATCAACTTTTGAAAAGAGACCAATTTTATTGTTAAATCAATTGCTTTTAATACCTGATTATCTGCTACTGTCATTTTGTTTACCCAATACCCTGACAACAGAATTTTATCCTGGAATTTTAAATCTTTAATTAATTTATTTGTTGTTGTTATAAATTTGACCTCCTGTTGGAGGGCCTGCCACAATTCAGAGCATTTATCCACAATTCTGACTACCAGTTTAAAGTTTTCAAAATGACTCAGAGCAAGTTCTCTGATTTGTCTCATGACAACCACATAACTCTTAGGAAGATTCAATTCCTGCCTAACTTGCGAAGCCAATAAATGAAATTTATTAAAAACATCAATCAGAGTCAAATTAACTATTAATGGGAATTTACTAAGATCAATCAACTGATTATTTAGTTTAAAATTGGGATTCCTATGGAAAGGCTGAAAAAACATCATATATTGCAACAAGTCTACTGATTGGAATAAATTTTGCAAAGATGACACATATGTTTTTAAGTGGTCCATAATCCCATACTTTATTAAACTACTTTTATCCAAAAAGGGTAAAGCTTTAGGATTTATGTTCCGATCTAGAATATGCTTGTAATTCAAGACCACCCAAGTTGGTATCCACTTTGTACTAATTATCTCGTAATTAGCAATTCTTAAACACCTGTTGGCATTCACAATTAAATAGTATACTTCAAAATTCGGTAACTCAAGTCCTCCTCTACTCTTGAGTCATTAATTTCTCATACGATATTCTAGTTTTCTTTGGCTCCCAAATAAATTTAGCTAGATCTTTATGAATTTGTTAAAAACTGTCTTTGTAATTGATACTTGAGCAGACCTAAAGATATACAACATTCGTGGTAATATATTCATTTTCACTATTGATACTTTTGCCAATACCGGTAGTCTTAAATTCCTCCATCTGCCACAATCAGCTACTATTAATTCCCATACTCATTTAATATTATTACTATAAAAGTCCTTATTATCCGTAGAGAAGCTAATACCCAAATATTTGATATTTTCTTTACATGATATCTTCCCCACCAGGGACATTAATGAAAAAGGTTTAAGGGTTCTTAACGGGAAAATACTAGTTTTCTCCAAATTAATTTTGTAATTAGAGACTTCTGAAAATTTGTTTATAACATTTAATATCATTTCACTATCAGAAATTGGGGTTGTACAATAAATAATAAGATCATCAGCAAATGCCGACATTACTAATTTATTCCTATAAAGTATTGGTGCATTATGATACAAATTTTGCTTAATATATAAAAATAGAGGTTCTAAATAAAGGTTAAACAATAAGGGGGACAAAGGGCAACCCTGCCGTGTACCATTTTTAATCTGTATTCTTTTAGAATAACTCCTATTAATATATAACGTAGTATACAGATTACTATATAATATTTGTAGTATCTGAATAAATTCCTGTGGCATATTGAAATAAGGCAACACATCAAACAAAAGTTTATATCCACTCTATCAAATGCTTTCTGAGCATCTATTATAAGGGCATAAATATTAGAGTTGTTTTGTTTAGCATACATCATCATATTATGTAGTGTAAGTGTGTTATCACTAGTTTGTCTAGTTGCCATAAATCCAGCCTGTTCCTTAGAAATTAAATGGATCATAATCTTTTTTAATCTACATGCTATAATGGTAGTTAGAATTTTCATATCCACATTTATTAATGCTATTGGCCTGTAATTATCCGGGCTTTGGGGGTCTGAATTAGCTTTATGTATAAAGATTGTTTTTGACGCATTAAGGTGGGGGTCACTCATTTTATTTCTGATTATGTAGTTAAATACATGGGACAATATTTTACCAAAACTATCAACAAACTCTTTATAAAATTCAACTGTCAAACCATCAGGACCTGGTGACTTATGCACTTTCATATGTTGAATTACATATACTATTTCCTCTGAAGATATAGGTTTAATCAGATCACCTTGCAGACTCTCTTCTAATTTTGGAAAATTAATTTTTTGCAAGAATCTTTTATTCTGTTTATGTATAGACCTATCAATTTGACCCTCATAAACCTTGGTATAGATTTTTTCGAAAATATCAATAATATCCTCAGTTTTAGAATACACTGTGTCATTGCATTGTATTTCTTTAATATGTACAGTTGTTTTCGATTGATTTATAATCCTTGCCAATGCTTTTGACGGTATTTGAACATTATTGGCATATTTCACTAAACACCTATGCTCCTGAAGTGTTACTCTACTATTATGCAACAAGAAGAGATCCCTTTGACATTTCAACATTTCCTTCTCTGTTTGAGCATTAAAATTCTAAATCAGTTCTTTCTTGAGTAGCTTCATTTTTGTTTCTAGTTTTTGAATATCAATGTTTTGCCTCTTCTTATAATATGAGGCTTTTTGCAAAAGAAATCCTCTAATTTGAGATTTAGCTGCTGCCCATTCAATATCAGGAGTATGTTCCTGAAGCTTCATCCTATCTGTTAAATCTTTCAGATATTTTACAATTCCATCTATTATATCCTTTTTATTTAACAGATTTGGATTAAGTGACCAATTGTAACCTCTATGCATTCTTGTATCTTTTAAATCCTTAGAAAACCTTAACGAAATTTTTGAGTGATCCGATAGATATCGAGTATGTATAACCACTACTGGTTCCAAATTAATTAATGCTTTGGATATCAAGAAAAAATCTATCCTAGACCACATTTTGTGGCATGGTGAATAGAAGGTATACTTAATTGCATTATTAATATTATGTGCATAACAAAAAGGGTCATATAATTGAAAATCTTCCTTGAAGTCATTTAATGCTATCCCGGCCTGCTTATTAGATGCTCTTTGTGGACAAGACCTATCCAACTTTGGATTTTGATAGGTATTCCAATCCCCACCCACAATAAAATAATAACCATCATACTGTGTTAAGATTGGATATAATGATGTTATGAAACTTTGTTGGTCATTACATGGTGCATATATATTCAAAAGTAAAAGAGGTTTATCAAACGCATTATCCGATAAAATAACATAACACCATCGCCCATTTTGATCCACTTTAGAGTCTAAAATCTTGTCTCTGTATTGAGTTTTAATAATAATAGCTACTCCAGCACTGTTTGTCTTACCTTCTGATGCCACTACCGCTCTAATCCAGTTCTTTTTCCTGATATCATCCCTCTGATCATTTAACAAGTGTGTTTCTTGTAAAAATGCAAACAGTGCTTTTTCCTGTAGCAGTATGTGTAGTAACAGCTTCCTCTTCTTCAAGTTCTGGAGCCCTTTAACGTTCCATGAGTCTAATTCCCACATTGACAGGTATAATTATCCAATAATAGTATAAAAATGGAAATTATCCAATGGATATGTATTAACTGCATACTAAACATAATCTGGAAGCATTTCCTACATCCCGTCCCCAGCCAGTGCCTACCCACTTTACCCCTGGACCAGGACTTATATAGGTCTGATATGTGAAAAAACATGAACAAGGTTAAAAACACAAACATATTTAAAAGCTTCATGTAATAAAACTTAAAACATTTCCTAAACTTACAACCTATATATTCTAACTTAGCTACTACAAAGTCTAAACTAAACATTCCCTAACAAACACTGCTATTGCTCTACAGCTTATGTTCCAACTATTAATTAAGCAAATCTGTATTGTAAGTTAGTATTACCATTTAAAGAAAACATTTTAATATATTAACTAGCTACTTATACTTACCCCAAATACCTCTTTTGTTACAATCATTATTTATATACCACTTTTATTGAGAGAGAGAAAGAAAAAAAAAAAGAAAAAAGAAAAAAAAAACAGGCAGAAAAAAATAAATGCATCCCACATTATAATTCTGTACCATACACAGTGCCTGCAACTACCAATGATCAAAGTTGCAATTGCATGCTTTAGTTCCTAACTATACTGACATTAGTTGTCTGGTTAACACCACCCAATAGCCAGTATTTACCTATTTATATTCATATATATAGTGCTATATCTTGCACCCACTGCAGATATTGTAAAAATATAATTTGGTTCAAAACTATAAGCATAAGGAAAAAGAAACAGGAAAAACAGATATTATTATATGCTTTACGTACATATTCTAATGTTATTTACTTGTTAAAAAAAACATTAACACATTATGTCAGTTCTTTTCAGCTTCTCAAACCAGGAAACCATCAGTAATACTCGTGACGGGGGACCGCTTTCGCAGCCGGACCACAGGAAGTGTTACATCGAAATCCACACTCTCAGCTGCATTCAAGGGATTTCCTGTTTACCACTTGAAGAAAAAAGTTCGTAGAGGTCATAAAAGTTCGGAAAACGGCCAGCAGAGCCTCGGATTATCACAAACAAACTGTTTTATTGCTTTTACAGAGGCCTAAATGACTTAAGCAGGGAACAAAGGATTACCTAAGCCTTAAAGTATAGTAGATACTGGATCTGACCTCAGGAGCATGCCAGTCTCAACAGAAGTTTCTTTCAGCCCTCTGATGCAGGTAAAACTTTAAAAACCTTCAGAAACACTCCCTTTGCCTCGTTTTTAGTAGAAACAGAGTATTTAATCCCATCCACCATAAATGTAAGCACATTAGGATATTTCATCTGGAATTTAATTTGCTTGTCAATCAGAAATTTACAGTATGCAGATAAAGACTGCCTAGCTTGCCTTACTTGCAGTGGTAAATCCTAAGCCAGCGATATTTTATTATTTTTCCACATAACAAAGCCACCATTCTTTTTTGCAGTAAAAAGTATTTTGCTAACATCTTGGAAGTTCAATATCTTAGCATATACAGGTCTAGGCATATTAGAAGCTTGTACCTCTCTCAGTGCTCTGTGTGCCCTTTAGATAACAATTTGTTTCACTCCATCAGCATCATTTAACAAAACTTCAAGTATTTGTGTTATAGTTGGTATTAGCTCTGCATACTGAATGTTTTCAGGGATCCCTCTAATAATAATATTATTTCTCATAGACCTCGCTTCTAAATCAGTAAGTTCATAGGTTCATAGGTTCATAGGTTCATACTAGGCTATCTGCCCGAGGGCATTTACAAGCCTAGCCCATAGTTTTGTGGCTTACGCCACCCCTTTAGTATGGGGAACTATACCCATTATTTTGCTGTGCCTCTGTTGAGCAGTGACACTGAGGTAATCCCTGGGGTATATCTGCGATCTCCCATCCATTGGTCAAGATTTCTCTTGAACAAGGCCAGCGAGGTGCTCTGCCTCACATATACCGGGATTTTATTCCACAGCATAGGGAGTCTTTGGGTGATGAATCTATTCCTCAAGCACATCCTATTAATAGCCGTGTCGAGGTTTAAGTCTCCCGCCCTTGTGGCTCTGACGGATCTAGATTTTTTGAGGTGAAGCATATTCATCAAATCTGGGTTTGACATGGCCTTGTATGTTAGGCAAAGGTCACCTCTGAGCAAGCGTGGCGACTGAATAGAGCTGGAGTTCTTTCAGTCGGGCAGCATAGGACAGATGTTTGAGACCCTTTATCCTTTTGGTGAGGAACTTTTGTGGCCTCTCCAGCTGCTGCAAGTGTCGGGTCAGATACATTCTGAATGGGGCATTGTACTCAATCATTGGTCTGATGAGTGATGAGTATAGGGAGACTATGACCTCCCTTGATCTAGATGAGAATCCCTTCATGATAAGGTGGGCAATGTAGAAGGTCTTCCTAACTACTTTAGCTACATGGGTGTCGAATGACAGACTACTATCAACCTGGGTCCCCAGGTCCCTGATAACTTCTTCTGTACTCAGTGGATTGCCACCTATTTGGTAGCTAGGGGTAACCTTGTTTTTCCCGAAGGGTATGACTATGCATTTTTTGGCATTTAACTTTCGGCCATGGCTCTGGCACCAGTTATCCGTTTCTGTGAGACCCTTCTGAAGGATATCTGTGTCAGATGTGTTTTCTACTATGGCCCAGTTTGCAGTCATCTGCAAACTTTGTCAGCCATAACCCTCCTGTGTTTGCTTGTACTTCGGAAAAGTAGATGCCAAACAAGAGTGGGCGCAGGACTGAGCCCTGTGGTACACCACTTGTGACAGGCTTTGAGTCTGACATGGCGCCAGCAACTCTGACCCTGTGGGTTCTGTCACTCAGCCAGTTTGCAACCCATCTTGTGATGTATGGGTTAACATTTAAGCTGATGAGTTTTCAATGATACCGAGTGGGGTATTGTATCAAAGGCCTTCGCCAGATCGAGGTAGGCTGTATGGACTGCCTTTCCCTCATCAATGGCTTTGGTGACTGTTTGAAAAAGTCAACCAAGTTTAGAAGGCATGATCTGCCTTTGACAAAGCCAAACTGGGATGGATCCAAAGTCTGCAAATTCCCTATGTCTTTATTTATGAGGTCCATTATGATCCTCTCCATGGCTTTGCAGATAAGGCTTGTCAAGCTAATGGGCGGTAATTTCCAGGGTCGGTGGAGGCACCGCCTTTGTGAAGTGGGACCACAGTTGCAGTGCGCCACTCCCTGGGTACGTATCCAGAGGTAAGACTATGATTAAACAGCTGTCCTAGCTGTGGGTTTAATTCCTCGTTGAGTTCGTGGAGCACACAGCCGGGGACACCATCAGGTCCCATGGATGCTGTGTTTTTGCTTTGGAGAGAGCAGTTCTCACTTGGGCGTTGGAGATGTTTGGGGGCTGCAATCGCTTGGTATAGATATCTCTCCTTTTTGGGAGAAGTTTGCACTGAACCTGTCAGCCAGTATGTTGGCAATGTCTGTAGGATCAGTAATCTTCACATCATTTTGAACTAGTTCTGAGCATATCTGGGAGTTTCCTCCCAGGTTTCTAACATAGCTAAAGAAGGCCTTATGATTGTCTTTTGAGTCTTTAGCTATTTTTCTCTCAAAATTTGCTTTGGATGATTTTATGAGAGCTCTTAGTTTTTTACTTATAGTGATCAAGGGTGTCTTACCTTTTAAGGATTTTGCTCTATCTTGTAGTAGCTTCCTCCACAAACCAAAAACGATTAGTATACCAGTTTGCTTTGCATGGCTTGTAACTCCACATCATGTACCTTTGTTTTCTTCTCCAGCAAGTCTATTTTGTCCTCGGTTTCTGAAATTCTAGCCTCTGTTTTGTCCATTCTCTGCAGCAACTGATTACATGAAACTCCAAAAGTTTGTATTTGAGTAGTCAGGTCCTTTAAAGCTTCTTGTATAGGCAATAAAGCATGTTTGATATCGTCCATGTTCAGTGGCTGATCAGTTTTAGATCTAGTCTCTGGTTTCTGTTGTTCCTGCTGTCTAGTGATTCTTTGTTTTTTCGCACTCCCATCCTTTACTGGTGACTCTAATTCCGACAGCTTTGTTTTGGTAGTAGTTGTTTCCATGCTTTTTCCTTCTTGTGACATTTTCCTTTCCCCAAGCTGACAGGTAAAATGAAGAATGCAGACAGTCCTTTGTTTATTTCTCTCTTCAGAGCTAGCTAATCACTTGGAATCCTGATAGATAAAGACTTTTTTTTCCACTTTTTTTCCTGGTTATAGATTAATTAAGTGTAGATGCATCTTTTTTGACTTTAATTTGATGTTCAAACCTCTTGGTATCGACTCAGGTTACAGATTTTTCTCAGGTTTATTGAGGAGCTACAGGTCAGCAGTGTTTACAGAATGGCAGCCATGTTTGAATCCAGTAGTCCATTCTTGAAGAATGCACAAGAACCTCTTGAACTACTTTTCATATTAAACAGAAACACTAGATCCCATATTCTCACACAGTTCATAAACAGTGATACCCCTGCCTTCTTAGTAATTGTAGGTGTTATTGACTGGTATACTAATCGTTTTTGGTTTGTGTTTCGATCTTCTGTTGGGTATTTTGTACTATTCTGCAGGTAGATACAGATCAAAAATGGACCTGTGTTCTGTCAGACTTTCCCAGTAAAAAAATGTAAAATAAAATAAAATAAAATAAATAAATAAATAAATAAATACATAACTATCATCTTCAAGACATACTCGATCATCAAGTTGTGCCTTTATGTTAATGTCTAGTCCCTCTTCTGAAATACATTGCCTTTTTGGATTTTAACTACCTGTGTTTTTGTATAAGTTGTTTAATTAGTCCCTGACCCTATTCCTTGCAGCATATACAATTAGTGCCCCTTTACTGTTTCTCCTTATTTTTTCTGATATAGTCCACTATATCACTGTACCCCTTTAAATAAGAAATGGCCACAGCCAGTGGAACAAAACTGCAGATAAATCATAATTTCCTACGTTTTGCATTACAGTACACATGCATTTAAATACCCCTTGTTTAAATGGGAAACTCATGGGTTTTGTAAGTTATTTAACTATGCAGATGACAGAGAAAGGAGTTACTCAAAGACCTAGGAATTATACTGCTGACTGGTACCTAATGCAAAAGTCACAACAGGAATAGTTTAAAGTTTTTATCTCTGTGAAGAAACATTAATGTTGTAGTACACATTTTTATTCAGAAATTAAATTCAAATCATTCTTGTCTGCAGCTTGCTTGTACAGCAGAAAAGGTAAAAATAAATCAGCATTATGTTAACTATCAGCCCCTTTTAGTCACAGCAAACCCGTGCTAACGTGTGATAATGCTAGCTGCTGCCATTTCAAAGAAAAACAGAAGAACTACCGATACCAGTCAGAAATTATGTCATTTCTACTAAAACATTATATATCAGCCATTACAGTCTGGGACATTTTGTGCAGGAAATGCAGTTTTTAACATTGATAATGGTGGCTATAAGGTCTCCAGCAGTAATGTCCCTTACCATCAGAAGCCTTTAAAAGTCTGGGTGGAATAATGTTCTGCACCAGACACATCTCAAGCTTTCAAAGCCCTGAGGGAAGAAACACAATCATCAAAGACACTGTACAATCCTGGCTTGACTATAACTTGCTAAATGATTAAAAGTTTCAGATTTGTACTAGGCTAGTATGAGCTATTTTAACCCTATCCAGTTATCCCATGTGAGAATCAAACCTTCTACCTTGTGTCTATAAAGGTAAACACCTTAACCATTATGACAGCCTTCTGCTCTTCTAGCAGGTATATACTCTCAAATCAGATATATCGACTCATCTCTCTTTTCCCTCACAATGAACATTATTACTACTCTCTTGTAAGTACAAATTGGCTCCTCATCAGTGAATAGTTTGACCCTCTTTATTTTACTTTTATATACAAACTATTCAACAAAACTGGTGCCCTACACCTCTCCTCTATACTGACTTCATCCTCTACTTATGTTCTGCATTCTTAGTCCAGCAATGCAGTCAAATGCCAACGAGCATCAATCTCGTTTACAACAGATCATGCTTTTCCATCACTGTTCTTAAACCTCGGGGTGCACTTCCTACTAAAATAAGATGCTGCACTTGTATTGTAGAATTCAGAACAAGACCCCTCCAACACCTTCAAAAGATACAAAAAAAGTCAAGTGCACTTATTTCCAGCAATAGGGCACCACATAAATTTACAGAACAAAGATGGAATCCTTCACTAACTTCAAATTCCTGAATTCAACCAATCATTTACCGTGCCAGAAATACAAGGACAGATCATTCACTACAGCCCTGGTGCAGCAAGCACAAGTAGTGACTCAGGCTTCATGGCACATGCAGGGTGGATGGGTGTACATATCCTAAGGTGGGGGGGGTACTCTGAGGGCAGACATGTGTCAGTTAATTTCCTTTAATTTACTGAACATTTATTTGTTCAAAAAGTGTAAAGGGGGAACATTTTGTTGAAAATTAATTTTACTAAAAGTTCATTTTAATAAATATCTGTTTTTCTGAAACAGGTGAGTTTCTGTTTGGGGTTGGTGTGTGGGTATGTGTGTCTACATTAAGATTACAGTTAGGTAAGAGAATAGACTTTATGTGTATGTATATTTGTGTGTGTGTGTGTGTGTGTGTGTGTGTGTGTGTGTGTGTGTGTGTGTGTGTGTGTGTGTGTGTGTGTGAGTGTGTGTGTGTATGTGTGTGTGTGTGAGTGTGTGTAGGTAATAGAGTTAAGGTTAGGTAAAGTCTAACTTTGGTCTTGTACTATGATTGACCATGCCTGCTGACCATTGCCCCCGCCCCCCCACACACACACACACACACATCC
The DNA here is from genome assembly GCF_019279795.1 of Protopterus annectens. Taxonomy (NCBI): domain Eukaryota; kingdom Metazoa; phylum Chordata; order Ceratodontiformes; family Protopteridae; genus Protopterus; species Protopterus annectens. The sequence continues at coordinate 1,470,701,903 of NC_056726.1, forward strand.
ATTGAGATGAATTTAAATAAAAAGATGAAAGCATAACAATGGAAGTCCAATACAATAGCTGCATACTCTTTGGTTTACAGAGACTGCCTGAATGACAGAGCTCTTAGTTTTGAAAAAGATTGGAAAATCTACTGATTTATAGCAAACAAAACATTGTTTTCATAGGTAGGAAAGCAGGGAGTATAAATTAGACATAAGCAAGGTAGACATTGGGTGAAGACTACCTCTGGTGTATGAGGGATGTAAGGATGTGTCAGAGAGGGCATATAGGTATGTAAACAGAGATGAACCTTAGTCAGTGTACTAAGACACCAGGAAGAACACTGGCAGGTATGACACCTGAAACAAACTTGACAGTGCATAACACTTAGCAATTCCTTAATGGGTGAAGTAGAGTGTAGGAGGAGCAGATATTATGAAGAAACCAATGGTAGTTGTGACGATGTGAGGTATTTCCAACTATGCCAGGAGAAGTAGGGCAGTGGATGTGTAACATATGCCAGCACAGCTAGCTGGAATTTTGTAAATAATTATGTCATTTGTATATTAAACTGATTTGTACAGATGGTTGTGTTGAAAATGTATTTGTAAAGTTGCTTGTGTTAAAATTGTATCAGCAGTGTGTTCTGCTGGACAAAAAAGAAATATATATTTATATCAGACTGTACTGCTGTAACTGAGGAAATGTATATATGTTAACAGAACAAGAGGTTAATCTCAGTCCAGCTAACTATGAAAACAGTAAGAAGTTAAATTACTTAACCTAAGCCATAAAGATTGTATCTTACAATTCTGACTGCAGCCAGAGAGAAACGTTTCTGTGGAAGAGAATGTTTTATTAGTTCATGTAGGAAGAGTGGAAGTGTTTTATTGGTTTATAACTTCTAGAAGCTGCAACAGAGCTCAGCAAAGCTCTATGTGTGTGCATTATTTACATATATATGTGAGATTCTGAATCAGTTGCTAGGAAAGGGGGTAGCATGGGAACCAGATGTCAGATGACCAGATGTATGTGATGTCATTCTGTAATCCATCATTTAGATGCTTTTTAACACTAGATGAGACTGAAGTCTCAGAGCACTAATTTATTTAAAATGTAAACAAATCTTCATTATTCTATATGTTTAAAATAGAAGTATTTGAGCAAAAAAAATGCAGTTTTTTTTTGCAAATCACTAGCAAATCATTCAAGACAAAAGTCATAAAATAATGGTAGGCATTTGATTTTCAGACTTCATATCCATCAGAAATTAAAAGGTTGTTAGTCTTATCAACTTTTTGAGTTTGTAAAAGCAATATTTTAAAAGCATCCCTATTTTTGGGCCTTTGACCAACATTATTTGTGGCTTAGTCCAGATTTCTTGCTCTAAGAGTTTGAGAGGTATGCAGAAACAGCATTTCAAATTGTAGTATTGATTAAAAAAACAAACATTGCTCATTTCAGGTGCATTGTAGAAAGTACTCATATTCATTAACAGCAATAGTAACTGCACTGCAGTACTGCTGGATTATCAGTGCTGAATGATGTATTTGATGTTGCAAATCTCAATTAATAGTGTTTATCTCGTTTACAAGATGTATCTGAAGTTTTGATTAGTTTGCTTACTGCCACAAAAGATCACCACAAGAATAATATGTTAGTTGCACATGCATATAAGTCAACATAAAAATGAGGGAAATATGGATACAGTACAAAGCTGAAAATCCTGCTGCTTCTTCTCATAACTCATCCACCTCCTCCAATAATTAAAAAATAGTCCACACCAACAACAAACAAGACTCATCCAACAAGACCTCCCCTTTCCTCTTCTCAAGGTATAGTTCCAGTAAGAAAATTAGAATTTTGCAATACATTTACACTCTCATATGTTAAAAAAGTTTATTTAATTAATGGAGTATTTCTCAGTGAGCATATTTACACTTTCACAATTTATTATTTCCCATAACTTGGAAAACAGACTTATGAAAATGCAGTATTCAAGTTGTTTTTTTTTTTTTTTCTTTTGTAAACTAGAATAAATCCAGTACTATATTCTGAAAGTCAACAAGGGGGGTTGTCACTAAAGCAACCTGCACTGTTTTTATAAGTATTATATTCAAATTCAGTTTTCCAATATATAGATAATCAAATATTTTCCTTAGTAGGAAGAATGCTTATGTCTAATAAATATTTTTGGACAGCTTGTATGATAGGAAAAAAGATGAAAAATGTTAACAACAATGAGTTGAAAGATGTATAATTGATAATTTTAAAATACAGAATACAATAATTTACAAAAACAGATACCAGAAAACAATGGTATAAACAAATATTAGGAAAGTATCATATCACTAATGCTTATGTCAACTATTCACTTTTCAGAACACATGGAATAGGAAATAGGAAAGTATTTACCAAAACAATCCACAGTGGGGGGATTTTCTGTGGAGATTGCTCCCTAAACAAATTACCATTAAGATCAGCTTTTGTGTATAAGCCTTTCTCTTTTAGAAGATGAATTCAAAACAAATGCTTGTAGTTAGAAACAGTACAGCATGTATTTTTAGAGTGCCCTGGAGCAAAACAGTTTTGGTCATATATACAGAAGAAATACAATATTCTGCATTTATTTCTAGTAGATATAGAAAAATACCTGTATGGAGATTACAGAAGATTTTTGAATGCACAGATACAGAAAACAGACTTCCTTTTGGTATCACTACTACTTCTTGTGGCTAGCCAGATGAGCCAAAATGAAAAACACAAGAACTTTAACTACAAAATATTTAATAAATAGACTTTGACAATGCTTGCACCTGAAAGGATGGACAGTGGACATTACTTAACTTAAAAGTTATATATAAATTTATAATATCAAATAATTTTTTCACTCCAGTACATATAGTAATGTATAATATTGCAAAACCTATTCTGTGAGATTTGTAAATATTTGTAAATAATAATAAATTTCTAATAAATAGATTAAAAATGAAAAACTGGATACAGAGTTGAAAATCATAATGCTCCTGGTTATCACATTGTATTCCAATTTTTTATTTCCATTTCAAATAAAAAATAAAAAAACATCTAAAAACATCAATAAACAAGATATTTATAAAATGCATAAAGTACCTAAATTCCGTTATTAGAACATTATAAAATTGTATTTATTCAGTTATTCTTATTGCACCCTTATCAAATAAAGTAATTAACTTTGATAACCAAAATGAAGTACCTAGGAAATGAACAGCCAGCACTATAATTATAATGCTGGCTGTTCCTTTCCTGGGTACTTCAGTTTGGTTATGTGGTTCTATTTTGTACCTGGAACCTCCTTGTCTTGGATAACCTTGTTTGATATTTATAATTTGATGGTGTATTCTTTGAATTTCTTTCTTGTCAGACTAATTTGATTCTGGCACAAACCAATGCTTAAACAAGTTATTGAAATAAACTCCTGAAAATAATGTATTAGTTTTCCAGTTCTTTGTAATAATCATTCTACCACTAGACAGTAAGCTCTATAATAAAGTATACTGGAATTTTTGAGTACACTTTGGAGTAATCCCATAGGCTCTTAAAGGCAAGAGTCCCACTCTTTTTAAGGTGACGAATATCAATGCATCAAGAGTAATTAATAACTGTCAATGTACCATATTACTGATGCATTGTACAATGTAAAACATTAGATTTTTTCAGACTGAAAGTCCCTCAGAGACGGAAAGAGTGGAAAATGTATCTTTCTGAGGGGAAATTAATGATGCTTAGTTCTGCCTTAATGTTGTCCATTATTTTTTATCCCAGAGGATTCTCCAATGTGCATCATTTCACTTTAACTCAATAGCTTTGCTTCTTGTACCACCAAATGAAAGTGGTTTCCTACACAAAGCAAATACAGTTACTCCTATCCAATTTACAGTCTTTATTACCTGTGTTTTATATAGCCACCACTGATTAGTTCTTGTTGGAAAAGCTGAGAATGCATGTTGTAAACTTGCTTTCACGTGGTTAGACATTTGTAACAGAGGCGGGACAGATAAAATTCAAGATCAATATTAACAATTCTAAGACATAGGCACCACTTGATAACTCAGTCTGACATCACAGAGGCAAAGATTAAGAGTTTGTGCTGGCAGTGAGTTGCTTTCTCAAGAACAGGGTTTGATTCCTTCAGCCTACATTCTTTGCTGTATGAACACGGGCAAGTCATTTAATTATAAAATGCTCTTGTCTTGCTCCTGAAAATGGGCACTTTTGTCCAGTGGGCTTACCCTCTTAACAAAAAGCTTCATTTGTTTTACTGCTATAAAATCTATATATCGATGCTTATAATGTTGAGGAGAATTTATCACACATCTGTAATAGGCTAAGTCATCTGGAAAATGTAACTATGGAAAATCAGTAGACATAAATGACAGTTCATGGATTTCATTTATTGTGGTAAAAAAATATGCCAAAGATGCTTAATATGGGCCTGGTGTCATATAATTTTATTTACTTTGTTTTTGTTAATTGGATAAAATGTAACCTAACCAGTTAATGCCCCTTTAATGTCCCCTTCAGAAGATATAGAAACTATGCCAGGAATCCCAGTCAGTTACATGGAGAACAGGAGAACCTGTACTGGCCTGGGCAAAAATCTAGACCCCAGCAGCAAAAGCAGCACTAGCCACTGACACTCCAGTACATTCCAGTTTGACTACTGATTTAACTACAGATAACTCTCACTCAGGTTCCTAGGTGTATACTAGACTAGTGACCACAAGAGCCTTTTCAAGCCTAGCCATGCATCTAAATGTGTCCAACAGGTTTTGCTGCCCTATAGATTATTTTAAGCAGTATAAGTAAATCGGGAATGGGTGGTCTAGCATTTACTGGCTGCATCTATTCATTAGAGATGCAGGTGGCGGACCAGGGGTGAAGTTTCAGTTTCCCAGCCACTGGTCCAGGTTATGCTTGAATAGGGTTAGAATTCTGCTTTACCTAGATGAAAAGCCTATTCCAGACAAGGGGTATTCTCTGAGCCACATACCTATCCCTTTAACAAGTCCTATTTATATCACAAGCAAGGTTTAAGTCCATGGGCTGGCTATTTTTTATGCTGTTTGGATTGCAGGTGTGCAAAACATCCATCAGAGTGGGATGCAAGAATGTCTTGTATACCAGGCGTAGATTGACCCTGAACAGTCTGTAGGGGAGAGAGTATAGGGATTGAGCTTTGTGGTGATCCACATAGGAAATGTTTGTATCCTGTATTTTTCTTGTTAAGAACCTCTGCAGATGTTCCAGTTATTGCATTTGCCTTGTCTGATGAGGGTCAAGTTCAAAGGAATGATGACCTCCTTGGACATATCATATCCTTGCTTATATGTTGATCAACATATAAGGATTTCCTTACTACTTTAGACACATGTTGGTGGAAATCCAGGTTAATGTCTCCATACATCCCCAAAACCCTGACTACTATATCTACTCTTAGGGTTGTGTGATTGAAGAGGTAATTTTCTAGGGTAGCCAACTTCCCATAGGGTAGTGTTATGCATTTCTTCACACTGAATTTTAAACCATGGTTCTAGCACCAGTTAGTTGTCAGTGTTAGCCCTTCCTGGAAGATATTAATATCTTGGAGGGGGGGATTTCACAATTGTTACTAGTTTGCATTATCTGCAAACTTGGTCAGTCAGAAGCCCTTCATGTTGGCCTTGATGTCCATGAAGTTGATGCCAAAAAAGAGCACACCCAGCACAGAGCCCCGAGAGACTCTTCTAGCGACCAGCCTTTTTTCAGGAGGTGGTCTCCAATCTCCTAACTGCCTGTGTCCTGTCTAGCTAGGAATCCAGTGTGTAACACAGGGGGTTATGCCTGATTGCATCAATGTGTCTACAATGCTTGATTGGGTTATTGTATCAAATGTTTTGACCTGGTCAAGGTAGGCAGTATGCACCTTTCTGCCCTCATACATTACCTTGGTGATCTCCTCAAAGAAGTCTACCAGGCTGAGTAGGCATGATCTGCCTTTTATAAAACAAACGTTGTTGGATATGGTGCCTGAAGGTTTCCTTTCCCATAGCTTTACATGTGAGACAACAGAATTGTAGGTCTGTAGTTTTTGGTGTCGATAGAAGGCCCAGCCTTGTGCAGAGGGATGAAAGTTGCAGTTCTCCATTCATGTGGCATCAGGCCAAACTGGAGGCTATGGTTAAACAGTAATGCCATTTCTTCTGATACATTGTGTTTCAGGCTATCTAGAGGACATCACTGGATATTATCAGGGCCCACAGATATGGTGTTTTTGGCCTCATATAGTTAATTTAGGACCTGCTCCCTAGTGATATTTGGGGTGTTATGTTCTATAGTATTTCCAGAGAGGTGACTGGGATAAAATTAGAGCTCAATTTCTAGGCTGTATCTTCCATCTCTGTATAGGTGACTCCAGTTACAATTAGTTCTTCACATTGTTGTGTACTGCCTTGAGGGTTGCAGGCATAGCTAAAGAAATCATTATGGTTATCTTTGGCATAGGAGGCTATTTTTACCTTAAAATTCACTGTAGAAGACTTGATGTGCCCTGTTTGTTTAGACTGATTAGAGAGATTTTATCATTTCCTAACTTTTTCTATGAATTTCTTTCTTTTGTTGTACAACTTATCGATGTTAAGATTCCACCAGTGTGGCTTGCTTTCTGATTTTTTTCTGTGCTTATTCCTGATGGGCACAGCTGTCTGTGTGCATCTGTTAACAAGATTGCACAGAGTTTTTGTGAACAATTCTACAAGGCAGTTATGCTCCCAGGGTAGGCTTGAAATTTTTAAGGGTTATCATTTAATAATACTGGGTCATAGATTTATGTTTACTTGAAAGGAGATAGCATTATGGCCTGACTTTGCCAGAGAGGACATTACACTATAGAGAGCCTAGTACACACCTATGAACCTATGAGACCACAGCATTCTCCCATGTTTCTAAGGACCAGGTCCAGGATATGTACACCCCTACTGGGCATGTGGATTAGCTGATCCAGGGTGTTTGTGTTTACAAGTCAAGGAATCTTTGGACCTGCATGTTTGGGGAAATGTATGATTCCCAGTTTATACTGGGGTAGTTAAAGTCATCTATGAATATGGTATTGGGTTGAATGGTGAGTGTCTCCAGCAGGTTGAAGCATGAGCTATGGGTTTCCTGAGTCATAGAGGGGACCTATAATTTGCAAGGATATGGTTTGGGACTTTGCCTATAGTAATTTGGATATGAAGGAGCTGAAGTGCATCTTTTAACAGCCTGACGGTGACTTGTTATTGATGTAGATTGAGATACCAGCACCTTTAATACCTACCTGTGCAGTAGCTGTCCTAAAGGCGTGGAAGACATTGTAGCCTAGCACTGCTTGGATGTATAAAGCATTTCTTTGCCTACAACATCGGATGGTCACATAGTTGTTTGCATGCATACACATCTCTGTATGAGTTCGTTTATGTGGGTTAAGAAGTTGAGAGGCACAGTTACATGATCTACCTCTCGATTGTCCCTGATTTTACCTTGGGCTTTTTTTCACAGAAAATGATGCTTGTGTGTGCCTATATGTATATCTATATATGGTTACCATGTGTTTTGTCAAATGTTGCTTTGTTTGACAAATGCTATGGGTAGTCGAAAACATTCAGATAGTGGAACATGTGATATCTCAAAGTGCTGTTTGTTTGAAATGCTTATTGGGGATTAGGAGTGGGTTTTAGTGTGTATGTGGGTGTTATGGTTAGGGTCAGGTATAGGTAAGGGTATAGGTGTTGTGTGTTTGCATGTGAGTGTGCATAATTTAGGGTTAGGGTCAGGGTTAAGTGAGGGGTTAGATCTTACTTTTGTAGTGTGTATTGGTGCATTTATGTGTATGAGTATGCCTTTTATAGTGGCAGATTTATGAGAAGGTTTTTTTTTAAGGTACAATGTGGGGTTAGGGTGGGGGTGAGAACAGGATTAGGGTTAGCATGTGTTACTGAGGTGATGCTGTGGGGGCATAACATTCCACAACACTTTTTGACAGGCTGAGTCAGCACACATCAAGAATGATTTCTGACCTAAATAAAGTTGTGAAGTAAGTGAGAAAGTATTATTTTATGTCAATAATTCCAAGGTATAAATGTATGTTATATTCACATTCCTGTTAATAACTTTACCAAGTGAGAGTTAATGCTATTTCAAGATGTCAGTTGAAATATTACATAATGCTGTAGAAATTGTCAAAGAGAACTGGTATATAACTGCCACCATTCCAGCATTTTTCAGATATCTGTATTTGTTAAGCAATAAATATGATATGCATGCATATTTGCATATTGTAGCGAAATATTTCAGGCAGTATCCTCATAGTAGCATGGTAGGATAGTATTTAATTTATTTATTATTTTTTACTGGGAATGTCTTACTGGGACAGAGCCAATTTTCAGCAGATGCCAGGAGAGAAATGCTCTAGACATATGTCTTTGGAATGTGGGAGGAAACCAGAGCACCAGGAGGAAACCCAAGCGAATGCAGGGAGGACATGCAGACTCTGCACAAAAGGCACCCCAGCCAAGAATCAAACCAGAGAACCTCTTGCTGTGGGGTGACAATGCTGTTTGCCACACCACAGCTCAGTAAACAGGGTAGCAATATCTGCTACCTGCAATACAATGCAGTAAGCAAGAGTGTTTGACTTATACCAAAATATGAGTACTCACCATATTAATAATTCTGTTTATAACTCAACCCAGATAATGCACGCACACACACACACACACACACACACACACACACACACATATATATATATATATATATATATATATATATATATATATATAAGCAGACATATATAGAGAGACATAGATACTACATATATATATATGTATATATATATATATATATATATATATATATATGTATGTATATATATATATATATATATATATATATATATATATATACACACACACATATATATATATATATATATATATATATATATATATATACATATACATACATACACATATATATATATATATATATATATATATATATATATATATATATACATACACACGCATATATATATATATATATATATATATATATATATATATATATATATATATATATGTATGAGGCTACTTCACTTCACTTCACTGAAAGCTCATTTCACTGAAACTCATTTTGTTGAAAGGTATATGCCCTTTTCCTAATTGTGGTGCGATCCTGGAGTTAGTATAAATATTAAGGGGTGGTGTGGGGGGCACAGCCCTCCACATTGGGGAGTGGAGGGCATAGCCCCCACCTATTTTAGAACATTTTAAACCATAGGTTCATAGATAGGTACTAGGCTATCAGCCCTCAGGCCTATATAAGTAAGCCTAGCCAAAAAAGTTCCCTGGCTTTTGGCACCCAAGAAAATTATTTTCCTGTGCCCCTGTCGAACAGAGTCACAGAAGTGATTCCCCAGGGTGAATTTCCTATCTCCCATCCGATTATCAAGCTTTCTGTTAAAGAGAGCTAATGAGGAGCTCTGTTTGACGTGAATAGGCAGTCTGTTCCAGAGCATGGGAAGCTCTGGGACAGGAATCTATCCTTCCAGCATGTTCTGTTTATTGTGGTGGCAAGGTTTAGGGCCCTGGAGCATGTGGCTCAGAGAGATTGGGGTTTCTTTAAGTGTAGCATGTCCAACAGGTCTGGGTTTGACATGGCTTTGCATGTAAGGCATAGGTCACCTCTGAGTAGGCAATATGTGATGGAGTAGAGCTGGCATTTTTTGAGGTGGTCTGTGTATGGCATCTGTTTGAGGCTGGTAATCCTCTCAGTGAGGTATTTCTGTGGCCTTTCTAGTTGTTGTAGATGTCTTGCGAGCTACATGCTGAATGGGGCATTGTACTCTGTAATGGGTCTGATGAGGGATGAGTAGAGAGGAACAATGACCTATTTTTTTCTGGAGGAGAATCCCTTTGTGATGAGGTGTGCCACATAGAAGGATTTCCTGACTACTGTGGTGATGTAATTAGCAAAGGAGAGACTACTGTCCACCTGTGTCCCAAGGTCTCATCACACTTTCGGTGTTTAGTAGGCTACTGCCTATGTGGTAGTCCATATACATGGATACATACAACTCCAATGAATAACTCTTTTTAGATGACAATATATACCCAAACTATGTGGAGGGCTATGCCCCCCACCCCCCCTTACTATATATATACTAACTCCAGGATTGCACTACAATGGAGAAAATGGCAGATACCATTCAACGAAATGAGTTTCAGTCAAATGAGTTTTCAGTGAAGTGAGCTTTCAGTCAAGAGTGCTCAGTGAACAAATGTTTAGCTTAGCGAATACCTAAAAGTTGATCTGGTAATAGTGAAAACAAAAAAAACGCGAATGTTCGATTTAACACAGGGAAAGAATTCCCTTGGCCGTTATGCGGATTTTGCCCATTTCACCACTGTACAGCGATCTTGGAGTTGGTATATTTAGTTAGGGGGGTGTGGGGGCACAGCCTCCCACTTCATTTTAGTTTACATTTTTTTTTTAGGCCAAGGGAATCCATTCCCTACATTAAATTGGCCGTTAACTGTTTTAATTTTTCGATATTACCAGATTGACGTTTAGGTATTTGCTAACCTAAATGTTCGATCAGGTAATACAGACACTATATACTGTATATACTGATATCAACATAGATATTACATATATATATATATATATATATATATATATATATATGGGTCTACTGCTTTACATTGAAAATGCACGTCTCCGAAATAGAGCAGTAGACCCTACACTTCAGCGAAAGTCCACTTAAACAAACTTAGTTCCCCGGGCTACCCAAAAAAAAACTAAAACTGTGCCACCCAGCCCCCCCCACACTTAAATATACCAACTCAGAGATCGCACTACAATGGGGAAAAGGGAATATTTCCATTCCGTGCTGTAGTGTGATTGCCGAAGTCAATGTTCGAAGTTTCACTACTTCGAACAAGCGGGCTCGGTGAGGTGGGGTTCGAAGTAATGAAACTTCGAACATATTGACGGATTCCATATATGTGTGTGTATATATATATATATATATATATATATATATATATATATATATATATATATATAAAAAAACCAAAAGGTCCGTGCACGTATCCCCAAGGTGCTCGAGACAACAAATACAACTGCCAAATCCGTCCAGCACTCAAAACATAGAAAAATAAACAGCCGTTTTGGAGAAAAAGGCTTTATTAAGCCAGAACAGTCTGCCCCACAGACCGGTTTCGCTTCAACTGAGCGTCATCAGTGTGTAAAGACAGTGGCGCCAGTACGCAAACATATATACACACACTCGCACTTCAACATTTAAAGGTGCAGTCATCTAATAACACCTTAACAAAAGATAACAATACATCCAAGCTAAACCTACTATCTATTACAAAACAATAACCCACATGTAGCTACATTTTCAATAAGTGCATACCAAATACATCAAAAATTACACAAATCCATATATGTGCATACACTAATATGTATACACACACATATATAAACATACACACACAAATGCACATAAATACATATTTATACAGATTAGTTTCAACAACAAAGAAACTAAATTACCACTGGTCATTAAGACCTGGCTTGAATAAAGCCCCTAAATTAACTATCCACCTACGTTCTTTAGTTGTTAAAATTGTGTGTTTAACTATCTCTGGCTTAATCATATCAGCTACTTTGTCAATCCCTACAAATACAAAATGTGTCTTTGGGTGGACTAAAATGTGCTTGTATAATGCACTTTGCATTCTCTTGCACTTAATATCACTTAAATGGGTGGCAATTCTTTGTTTAAGAAGACACAAAGTCTGTCCAATATAGAATGCGCCACACCGACACAAAGCCATATATACCACCCACGAAGTATTGCAGGTGACAAAGCAACGAATATCATACACCTTACTAGTGTTTTTGGATGTAAACATTGTGGTTTTTGACATCAACATACAGTATTTGCAGTGGCCACAATATGTACTACCCTTTCTTGATATATCAGGTCCTGTTGGAATCACACCTCTCTTATAATGTGACAAATGTTCACCAATATTTTTGCCTCTCTTATATCCAAACTGACACCTATTTTCCAAAATAGTTGACAAAAAAGGATCATTATGTAAGATAGACCAATGTTTATCAATAATCTGTCTGATTAAATATGTGTTAGTAGCATAAGTGGTAATAAATCTAATATTATCACACTTATGTATTGATTGTTCATGATCTTGTAGGAGCAAACTCCTATCCAGTACTCTACTCCCATCAAAAGCCTGTTTTATCATACTGGTTTGATAGCCCCTAGCTTTAAACCTAGAAGTTAGATCATATGCATTTTGTTTATAATCCCTTGCATCCGAGCATATAGTTCTAATTCTTTTAAATTGTGCCTTAGGTATATTCTTGATAGTATGAGGTGGGTGGCAACTATTCGCATGTAGTATAGAATTTTTCGAAAATGGTTTCCTATACAAAGAAGTAATTATTGTACCATCAATAGCTTTGGTGATATTTACATCCAAGTAATCTATGGTAAATAAATCTAATCTCCCAGTAAAGGTAATTCCAAAAATATTGGAATTTAAATATGTCTTAAAACTTAACCATTCTTCTATACTACCCTCCCATACCACCCAACAATCATCAAGATACCGACGCCACATACTAAGGTGCTCAGAAAAAGGGAATTGATCATTATAAATCAACATTTCCTCCAGGTAGCCCATGAACAGGTCTGCATATATGGGGGCAAATGTAGCCCCCATAGCTGTACCCTTAACCTGTAAGTACCATTGGTTATTATATTTAAATGCATTATGCTCAAGAACCAGTTTTAAAAGAGATAATAGGAAGTTTTTTTCAAGCTCTGTGTATAGCCCTGATTTCTGCATCCAAAAATCAACTGCCTCTATCCCACCTAAATGCGGAATACTAGTATATAGAGACTGGACATCAAGTGTCCCAAGCCTACTATTAGTAGATAGTTGTACATCTTCCATTAATTTCAAAAACTGCTTAGTATCTCTAATTCTGGCTCTAACTTGTAATAGTAAAGGTTTTAACTTACTTTCAAGGTACTCAGATAGTGGTTCAGTTAATGAGCCACGGCCTGACACAATGGGTCTACCTGGAGGCTCTTGCAATGTTTTATGTATTTTTGGTAACATGTAAAAATACTGAAAAATAGGGCTATCAACCTGAAGCTGTTCAACCAGCTCAGTAACAACCAAATTTTCTTGTACTGCTTGTAACAGAAATTCATCTACAACATTTTTAAATTGTGGCATAGGGTCTTTTTGCAAACGACAGTAAAAATTAGAATCATTCAACTGTTTATTAGCCTCAGCATCATATTGCATTTTATCCCAGATAACCACTGCACCTCCCTTGTCTGCCTTGGTGATAACCACTTGCAAATTCTGTGTCAGTCTGACCAAAGCCTCATGTTCATCCATGGGTATATTATGACTAGTATTTCTGAAAATTTCCACATGTCTGGTTTGTAAATCTTTCAGCACCATCTGCTCAAAAATTTTAACACTACTATTGTATGCTGGTGAAAAATTAGATTTCTTAAAAATAAACCCACAACCTGTAGATAATTGAGGTCTAGCTTGTTGATTAGCAAAATAACATTTCAAATTAAGCATTCTACTAAAGTTTTTTACATCACAAACAGTATCATACTGAGATAAATAAAAAGAAGGCACGAAGTTCAATCCTTTATGTAGCAATTTTAATTCAGTAGAACTGAACTGGTGATTAGTCAAATTAACCACTATGTTATTAATATCATTAATGTTATTAACAGATATTAATGATGTCGCTGAAACCGGTTCTGTGGGGCTAACCCCCTCAATAGAACCTAAATGTCCACATGAGTTCTTATGTTTCCGGCCACCCCTCCTAAAGGGGATTTAGATTTTTTGGAAAAAGGTAATTCTGGTGAAGCAACAACTGCTGATTCAGACTCCAGTTCTGTATCAGTATTTGAGTATCCAGAAGAACCTTCGGATGTACTTGTGGTAGTATGCCTCAGAATTGACCTAACCCTTTTACGCTTAGGTCTGGTCTGTTTCTCAGTCTCAAAATGCACTTCTTTCCGTTCCTTTTTCCAACTAAACACTCTGTTATTTTTAAAATCATTAATGTCTCTATGGTATTTCTTCATTTTACGTGCACTCAGTTCTGTTTCATACTTATCAATATCTTCCATGAACTTTGTGTGCAAATATTGATAATCTGGCATAGATTCTAACAATAAAATACGTTCTTGACATTCATTAAGCTCAAGAAATAAAGTTGAGAGTTGTTTATCATAATATTCAACAAGTAATGCCATAAACATATTCGAGGCCGCTAACTGTGTGTCACGCCATTTCTTAATAAATTCAGAATCATCCTTGCCAAGACCCGGTTCTATTCGCACTCTAAGTCTCCTTGGAACAATTTTGGCTTGCAAATAAGCCTTAAGTAACTTGTTGTGCCACACTATAGAACGTACCTTCTTAGTTAAATCACATAGCTTCCGAAATTGTACCTTAATGCTAGTATTCACTTCAGTATCAGAATGCATAATGTTATTGCCCAGTTCCGATGACATAAACATCGAAAAATCATCCTTGTCCTCCGTTAACTGTTGAAGGAATGATTTCAAATCGCGTCCAACTGCCATAGTAAAAAGCGACTGTTGATAATCCCAAAACAATAAGATGTACGCCCAAACGCTGAAATCCCACGTGAAGGCCTTAAGAAAAGGAACAGCACCGGACACAAAATATCCAGAAACGCCAAAAAGTCCGTGCACGTATCCCCAAGGTGCTCGAGACAACAAATACAACTGCCAAAACCATCCAGCACTCAAAACATAGAAAAATAAACAGCCGTTTTGGAGAAAAAGGCTTTATTAAGCCAGAACAGTCTGCCCCACAGACCGGTTTCGCTTCAACTGAGCGTCATCAGTGTGTAAAGACAGTGACGTCAGTACGCAAACATATATACACACACTCGCACTTCAACATTTAAAGGTGCAGTCATCTAATCACACCTTAACAAAAGATAACAATATATCCAAGCTAAACCTACTATCTATTCCAAAACAATAACCCACATGTAGCTAAATTTTCAATAAGTGCATACCAAATACATCAAAAATTACACAAATCCATATATGTGCATACACATTACTAGATGACTGCACCTTTAAATGTTGAAGTGTGAGTGTGTGTATATATGTTTGCGTACTGGCGTCACTGTCTTTACACACTTATGACGCTCAGTTGAAGTGAAACCGGTCTGTGGGGCAGACTGTTCTGGCTTAATAAAGCCTTTTTCTCCAAAACGGCTGTTTATTTTTCTATGTTTTGAGTGCTGGACGGTTTTGGCAGTTGTATTTGTTGTCTCGAGCACCTTGGGGATACGTGCACGGACCTTTTGGCGTTTATATATATATATATATATATATATATATATATATATATATATACTTAATAAACAAAAATTCTCTTGAGCAATTGGTATATAAACCAGTGTAAACAACATTCCTGGCGTACCACATGTACTACTCATCTGGTATCTATTTCCCCAGTGAAGTCTGACCATAAACTTGAGACCTTCTCCTTTAAATATCAAAAAGCTCCTTCAGCAATACCCACTGAATATAATTACTACAAAAAAAAACAACCTTAACCTGCTCTGTGATGAAATATCAAAATTAATTTATGATAGTGATCTTAATACTACAGTAAGCTTCACTAAGGAATTCTACACCATTTAGGAAAATGCATACAGCTAGCAATCCCTACCAGAACCAAGTATCAATGACAAATTCAAAAACAAACCATTATGATATACTTGTTTGAAAGGGTTGCAGAGGCTGCAGATGGTAGGCACACAGTGCACGCATTATGTATTTACCTGGCCACTGATATAAAAAATCAGTTCTTTTTCCACAAGCCGCTGTAGTGCAATAAAAACTTTTATTAAGCAAAATACACACAATCAGATAAGCGCTTTCATCTCTGCTGATTCAGAGACTTTTTAGACCCTGGTCTTGTGAAAAAAGAATGGATTTTTTACATAATTGTGATCCCCAGCTCTGCTTGTGTTCACTTTCTTGCTATTCTTGTGACTTACTCGTTGTTTTGGATCAGCTTTAAAAATTGACCCATATGTTTTAACTCATTCAAATCTAAAACACCTTTTTTGTATACTTTCAGATAATACCCATAGCTACTTGTTGTATCCAGAAAGTTTTGGGTCTGGCTTCTTTAGTTGACTTATCAGCAAATAATAGGCAGTATTAGAAAGTACAAGAGGCTATTAACAAAATGGCCGTACGTTTGTTGGTCTAGGATGTCCCGCAGTGGAGAAATAAACCCTTGTTTACCACTTATTATTAATCATCTTCGTCGGTGGTGTAGAGTAGGGCAGCTGACAAATAAATAAATAAATCAATAAATAAATAAACTATAACCGAGAGACTTACATTTTATTGAGGTGTATGGTGTGAAAAAACAATGTAGGGGGCATGACAATTCACTGAAAATGCGTGCTTATATCACTCTATACTGGAAATATTGTTTGTTGTTTGCTAGTAATTATAAAAATAAGCAATATAGGATCATAGAATCATAGGAGATTACTAGGCTATCGACCCAGAGGGCATTTTAAGTGTAGCTGTTTCATCCCAATGTAATACCATAGAAATACGAGTCAATATCTAAGATTGCATTTAGTGATGACTCTCTATGTCCAGGAGGGTTGTGGGCACTAACCCTGGTAATAATTTATGGTGCCCCATCCAATCGTGTAGATTTCTTTTGAACAGTGTCATAGAGGTGCTCTATTTCCAATGAATTGATAGCCTGTTCTAAAGATGGGGCAGTTGTTGGGAGATAAATCTGTCCCTCCAGGATGTCCTATTTAAGTCACAGGCCATATTTAGGTCCCTGGAATGGATAGCCCAGTCCCATTTGATTTATGGATAAGCTGTAAGTTCATTAGGTTTGGGTCTGAGACTGCTCTGTAGGCCAGGCATAAGTCTCCCCTAAGAAGTCTATATGATATGGAGTATAGTGACAGGGACTTTAGTCGGTCTGTGTAATGCACATACTGGAGCCCCTTGATCTTCTTTGTTAGAAACCCCTGAGGTCTCTCTAATTGCTGCAGTTGCTAGTACAGTACATGCCGAAAGGGGCATTATACTCAATTTGAGGTTGGATAAGTGCCGAGTATAGGTGGGTTAAAACTTCTTTTGCTCTTAAGGAGATGCCTTTACTAATCAAGTGTGCTATGTAGAAAGCTTTCCTTACTACAGTAGACACATGGTGGTTGAAGTTATGGTCGTAGCCAACTTGTGATCCCAGGTCCTTTACCACTTCATGGGTACTTAGGGTATTCTTATTGATTTGATAGTGTGAGGGGACATTGTTTGTGCCAAAGGGAATGATGATGAACTTCTTTGCATTCAGTTTGAGACCAAAACTCTGCCCATCTTTGAGTACACTGACATCATTTGGAGATTCAATGATTGCACCTAGTTTACAGTAATCTGCAAACGTGGTCAGCCACAACCCTTTAATTTTGACCTGAACTTCTGAGAAGTATATACCAAACAGTAGGGGACACAACACTGACCCATGTGGCACCCTGATGGTAACAGGTCTGCTGTCTGATGTGGAGTCACCCACTTTGATAATGTGTGTCCTGTTTGTGAACAAGTTGGCACCCCATCTGACAACGAAGGGGTTTGCATTCAGTTTACTAAGTTTATCAGTAATACCTGAATGTGGGATTGAGTCAAAAGCCTTTGCCAAGTCAAGGCATGCTGTGTGCACAGATTTGCCCTCATCAGTGGCCTTGGTCACACTTTCAAAGAAATCCACCAGATTTAACAGGCAGGATCTGCCCTACACAGAGCCAAATTGGGTAGGATCCAGGGTTTGGAGGTCACCTATGTCTTTACTTAATGACACATTCCATGGCATTACAGATAAGGCTGGTCAGGCTTATGGGTCTGTAATTCCTTGGGTCTGTTTTTAGTCCACCTTTGTGGAGGGGAATAACTGTATGTTAGAGTGACATTACTAATTGTCTGAAAAATAGATCGATTGATAATTGGCGTATCATCAGGAAGGTAAACACTCCCTTATACTCAGCATTGATCAGGTCAATTATCGAGTACAATGCCCCATTTTACAGCATATTAAATGTCCATATATACCTAATACTTCAAAAAGCCAGTGACTTACAAACTGTTGCATGACATTAAGTGAAACCTTAGATGTTGTTGAAGAAAACAGCCTCTGATATTTGTACAGTAAGTTGCACATCTTGAGAGATATCCAGTGTTATTTTGGTAATTATGCAAATAAGTGTATGTTTTTATATTTCTGTAAATATCTCAATAAACATACACTTATAGGGGAATTTCTTTTCATGTGAAAGCTTATGTTTGGTTAACAGAAGTGTTCTAACAATATATGTCTAGGTTCCACAATTTTCAAGATACAGAATTTGTTTTTGAAAGTTTTCAAAAAATATAAATTGTGGTTTGTGTGCATTATATTACATTATTTATGAAAAAGACTAAGGCTGCACCATCTACTATTAAAAATGATTCTTGCAGATAATATTGCAATTTCTATAGTTTTAATAGCTTTTATTGTTCTCAAAATATTTATATTTAATATCCTATGCTTTTTCAGTGTATTTTTCAAAAAAAATTCTCTGGAATGCAAAATGAATATAGTGTGTTAGAGGTGTGACATTCCACACCACAGAGGAGTTAATGAGCTAGGATAAACAGCAAACTGGCTGAAAAACAGAATCCAGATAGTAGGAGGTGCAGATGTCTCATCAAAAAGTATAAATGTGACCTGTGGTATTCCTCAGGGCTTGGTACTGGGACTTCTTCCTTTTTGGTATTTGCATCTCAGATTTTCAAGTAGAGTGACAAGACCTCTGGAAAACAAAGTTTACAGATGATTGCAAAATAGGGGTTGTTGCCGAGTGACCCTATGACAACCAAACCCACCAGAATGACCTGCCCCTCATAAAGTGATGGAATAATAAAAGTGGGTTCAAACTAAATGTTAAAAAGTGTAATATTATCACTTTTGGTACATCTCCTCCCCACATCATACTGTATACACAACATAACCATTACAAACTGAAAATGTAGTGACAGACCTACGTACTAGAGTTGATCTCTCTGTCTCTCCCTCCCATCATGTGATAAGAGTTGTCAGGCAATCCTTTATATTGAGTCCACTTGATTGGTATATCATCAAGAAGACATTTGGCTTGGAACTTACATTCAAGGCAAGTGAGAAAAGTATCCAGTTTTTGGATGTGGATTTCTTTGTATCAGATAATAAGGTACAATTCAGACCCTATACTAAGACAAACACTGCCAACAGTTTTTTATTGGCTAGCAGTATGCATCTGCCATATCTTTTAGCTTCATTACCATATGGAAAATACAAATGTATCTTTAACAACACATGACAAATCTACTATAGGAGGAGAATTTTTGAAAGTCAGACAGAAACTTTTAAATAGGGGTTACACACTTAATTGTTTGAATAAAGCTGAGGATAGAGGAAGGGGCATAGAGACTTTTGGGAACACTCACCCCAGGAGAGCAGCACTAGGACAGAGAAGGGAGAGGGACAAGGATGAGAGGTTATTTTTTGTTTTTAAATTTTCCCCCTTTTCAGATTCACTCAGGAGACTTGTGGAAAGATTTTGGTCCATTGTTTGTGATGATGTCAATGTGGGGGATTTATTCCCTAATAAGGTTACTTTTTCCTACAGTAGATTTTTGAATTTAAAGGAACTTTCAAATCTGGCTAAATCCCAGCAGAGTGGGGGACACAGAGGTTGCTTTCCCTGTAGCAGGTGCATACGTCTGAGGAAGATTAAAAAAATTCGATCAGGACTAAAATCAATAGCAAAAAATATGTAGCTATGAATAATTTTAGTTGCAGATCGTGTGGGACAGTTTATATAATAGGATGTGGGTGCACACCAACCGAGTGCTATATAGGACAAACAAAAAGAATGGTTATGAACCAGATATTGGAACACTTAGGGGATATCAGGAATATGTGGTTGGATAATCCTGTAGCTCCCCACTTTCAGATAGCCCACGGTGGATCTGATGTTAGTTTGTTTTTTTTTTGTGTTATGGCTCAGTCCTTATGCAGACAAGGAGATGATTATCTTAGGAAACTGTTACACCTTGAGACTAAATTTATAATCAATTTTGGCACTTTATTTCCAAAAGGTTTAAATCAAGAAGTAAATACGAACATTGGGTAAACAATTATATGTAACAATTATATGTCATTGTGATAAACATCTAAGAAGTTTCATATGGGTGTATATCACTATTTTTTGTACTCTAAGTGTGAGTGTTCCTATATTAGCTATATTAGCTAACTGATGTAATTGAGACAATTAAGTAATTAAGGTTAAATATAAAATGATCTGGTTTGATGTACAGTTCATTTCCTTTGAAAGCTTACAGCCGAGGTACCTGGAATCACCAATAAATCTTTGGAAAACATCAGTGTGACTCCTGTGTGGACTATGTTTTGGTACAGCCTTTATTCAGCTTTTTCAGTTTGCTTATATCATCAAGAAGGTAATCACGCCTTTATACTCAGCACTGACCGGGTTAATTACTGAGTACAGTGCTCCCTTTGGGCCATATTAAACAAGCAGAAAGATCCTAAATGTTCTTAACCAAAATGATCATAGGCCCATTGTTCCTGAGTTACCAAGAGTGACTATAAGCTTTTATTCAGTTTCTTATAGACTTGAGGAAAGATTGCTATCTTACTTACCCAGCCATTAGAGACATGATCGTTTAATATCTACATCACTACTTGGACCAGAGCCTTAAATCTTCACCAACAGTTGAATAAAACATGGTGGAGGGATAAGTTTATAACCCAGTGTGATGACCCACCAATGAACCAGTACTCAAGTAGTCTCAATCCTCACCAGTGGTACCTGTGAGGGACATTTACTGGGAGAATAAGAGGTACACACACAGAATTTCCAGATGCAGCTCTCTGCATCAAGTGTAATTTCCCTTAAGAGCACACAGAGACCACAGTCAATCTGGGGCTAGTTTCTCCCTCTTTCTCCAGATCCCCAGTAAGGCTTCCTACTGGCACAGCTATAGAGCTGAGTCCTTAGCTTGGGGTCCAAACCATGTCCACCAAAACTCTCTCTCCCTCTCTCTCTCTCTCTCCAGCCAGTGCTTCGTGTCCCTGCCCAAGTAGCTGACACACACACTCTTGGAGATTTGTTTCAAACATGCACACACACACACACACACACACACACACACACACACACACACACACACACACGCATGTGCACGCACACACACACACACACACACACACACACACACACACACACATACTAATACAAATGGCAGTTTGGCCAAGAGCAAGGCTATTAAGAGTGGACCACACAGTGTAACCAAATAAATATGCAAGTACTCTCAAAACTTAACTAACTCTACAAAGATCAGCCACAATGAAAGGTTTAAATATTTTTAATAATTAATAAAAGAACAGGACAATACTAAATATATATTCACAGTGACATCAGTGTTCAAATCATAGGAAACATTTAAAATGACATTGCAGGAATAAAGATAAACAATATCTAAACTAAGCTTTATCATATTCCTGACTGAATCTAATAGAAATACTATACCAATAATAACTTACTTAATAGAGCAAGGCAGATGATGCTGTTGTTGTCAGGCCCAAGACAGAATACAAAAAAAGTCACCACAAAAGGAAAAATAAAGAATAATAATAACAACTTGACAAAGCTCCAATCTTTTCCAAAAGCTGCTTTATTAAAAAGACTTCGCGCCTGTGCCAAAGGCCTTCCAAGAGTAAAGACACATAGCATACAAACACTTAAATAATAAATTTGCCCTAATTAAACAATCATTCAATTAAATAACATATTTCCAATTACATTCTTTTTGAGACCAAATGGCTCCAAAGTGTTATATTTTAAAATGAATAGAGTTTTCTTCTGTAATAGTTTCGTCTTAATATCCACACATTCACCTACAAATAAATCAAGTTTTTCTAACACACACCTCTTTAAATGATCTGGCTTGGCACCATGAAAATCTATAAAATGAGTTCCCAAAGGGCGATTTAAGTTTTTATTTTTAATATCTCTAATATGTTCTTGAAAACAGGTCCTAAAAGATCGACCCATCTCCCCAGTATAAAATAAGCCACAAGTGCATTTTAAAGCATATATCACCCCCTCTGTGTAACATGTGTAGCTACCATTTAAACAAAACTTAATGCCATTAATTTCAATAACAAATCTTACTGTATGTTTACAAATAGAACATTTATTACAAGCAACAGTACTCATGTTTGAGCAGACATTACTACCTAAAGAGGCCTCTGGTGGTAAAAAATAATGGATCACCATGTTAGCTAAATTTCTACTGCATTTATAACAAATATTCACTTAATTTTATAACTAATTTGTTAAATTATTGTCTCTAATCAACACAGGCCAAAGCTGTTTGACTTCTTTAGCTATATGTTCAGATAAGATGTTATATATTGTAACAAAATAGTCTTCTTTTTTATTGTTGTCATTCTTATTATATCTTCTTCCGGATGTACGTTTCTACAATGAAAATTCACTTTTTTGAAATGGGAAAGTATATCCCCACTTAAGCGAAAGTGCACTTTAACAAAAGTGCAGTTTCGCTTCAGCTCCCTAGACCGAACCTACCGCACCACAATGGAGGACATTGAAAAACGGGCTATGTCCTCCACTGTGGTGCGATAGTCATGGACCTTAGGGTTAGGGCACGGGTCAGGGTAAGGGGATAGCCCTACTATCTATCCCCTTACCCTAACCCATGCCCTAAACCTATGGTCCATGACTATCGCACCACAGTAGAGGACATAGCCTGATTTGGAATGTCTTCCACTGTTATGCGATAGTCATGGACCTTAGGGTTAGGGCACGGGTCAAGGTAAGGGGATATCCCTACTAACTATCCCCTTACCCTAACCCGTGCCCTAACCCTAAGGTCTGTGACTATCGCACCACAGTGGAGGACATAGCACAATTTGAAATGTCTTCCACTGTCGTGCGGTAGTCAAGAACCTTAGGGTTAGGACAAGGGTTAGGGTAAGGGGATAGCTAGTAGGGCTATCCCCTTACCATGATCCGTGCCCTAACCCTAAGGTCCATGACTGCTAGCCCGTTTGGTCTAGAGGGTTCGCGAAAGGGTACTTTTGTGAAAGTGCACTTTCGCGTTAGTGTGGGTGTACTTCTGAAGTTCGAAGAAGTGAACTTTCGTTCTTCAAAAGTACATCCCTTCTTCCAACATTAGTATCCCAAGATGGAAAATATGAATAAGTACTAATAGTAGAATGCTTAAATTGCTTTTCTAACACTTTTAATTTGGTTTGTATCACCAAGACAGAATGCAGACTGCTCTGTCTCACTAAGAGACTTCTCAAAATAATATCTTAAATATTACTGCCGGGATAGCTTGCAGAATGACATCACTTCTTGTCATCTGACTTCTAGTTCCCAGGCAAAACCCCCATTGTTGGCTGCTGGCAGTATTTAGCACCTATCTGTAAAAATACAGACAGAAGGGCTTTTGCTGAGATCTTTGGCAAGTGCTGGAAGTCATAGAACAATTGCATACCTCCCACTTTGAGAGTAGCAATTAGTTCATCCCAAAGACAATACAGAAATCTTCCTAGTACAGACTTTGTGTCTCTGGCTGCCTTGAAACCTCTGAGATAGCATCTTTATGACCTAGCCTATAAAGTGATTTAATTTCAGATATTTTTTTCTAAATTTTGCTGGACTGAGGTTAACTCTCCAGTTTCCACATTTAAAACTTATACATTTAAACAGTTAACAATAGTGCATGTAATGTCTGTTTTCTCCAGTAAGGCATTTTACACATACCTTTTCAACACAAATGTCTGTACAAATCAGTTTGATATACGCATGACATACAGTTCTAATACATTTGTTAACACCAGCATCTTGTATAAATCAGTTCAAGATTCACAAATGACATATCATTATTTACAAAATTCCAGCTAGCTGTGCTGGCAGTACCTCCTTTTGTCACACCCAGTACTTCCCAAAATCCCTGGAATAAACTTACCAAGCAGTGAGACTCACTATCTTCTTTTAAACATAAATTAGATAACTGGATGGGTACCCACACATTTAAGCCAGGACTGACTGGTGTGGCCTACCTTGAGAAAGGAGGTGTGGCATAACATTCAGTGATCTCTGAATATCAATACATTTACGAATTAGTTAATGTACTTCATAGTATAAAATGAAACCTTACATAAAGCTACTAAAGTTGACAGAGATAGCTGCTGTTTGCCTACTACCAATTTGCATATATATATATCTATCTCTCTCTCTCTCTCTATATATATATATATATATATATATATATATATATATATATATATATATATATATATATATATATATATATATATATATATATAGATATACATATATAGATATTCTTTAGTAATAAATGACATTTCTGTAAATATCTCAGGCACTGTCCACCTGAATGCATTGTGCATGAGCATTTTCCATGTCCAGTCACCATGTAAATCAGGAATGGCTCCTCTTACAAATGGGGTACTCAATACATTGACAATGGAAATTATTTTCCAGAAATATTAGGAATATGTGTCATATGTTAAGAATTATATTAACTTGAACCAGAAAGTGTTTATATGGTACTCCATAGTATTAAATGAAAGCATCCGCAATGCTGACAAAAAGGGTAATGCTAGATGGTGTCAAATTAGCACTGCTTTGAAAATACTTACATTTATACCTCCATTAAATATGTGTATATGCATACAAATTATAATTATGCAAATATCTCAAAAATGCCATGACATCTCCAAAACTGATTTGCGGCAATCTGAAGAGCAAATCTGCACAAACAAAAGTTGCACTGATAGTTTTGTCAGTATACTATGATTAGAGAGATGTTAAT